>NW_025535151.1:0-102500 GCF_020615455.1 Coregonus clupeaformis | reverse complement strand
AGCTCCATTCTGTTTCGTTTTAATCCTGAAAAACACCCCAGTCCTTAACGATTACAAGCATGTCCATAAAATGACGCAGCCACCGCTATGATTGAAAATATGGAGAGTGGTACTCAGTAATGTGTTGTATTGGATTTGCCCCAAACATAACACTTTTTATTCAGGACAAAAAGTGAATTGCTTTGCAACATTATTTGCTGTATTACTTTAGTGCCTTGTTGCAAACATGTTTTGGAATATTTTTATTCTGTACAAGCTTCCTTTTCACTCTGTCATTTATGTTAGTATTGTGGAGTAACTACAATGTTGATCCATCCTCAGTTTTCTCCTATCACAGCCATTAAACTCTGTAACTGTTTTAAAGTCATCATTGGCCTCATGGTGAAATCCCTGAGCTGTTTCCTTCCTTTCTGGCAACTGAGTTAGAAAGGAGGCCTGTAGCTTTGTAGAGACTGTTTTTTAAAATGTTTTTTTTTTCATCTACCATAAGGTGCCCTTCTTTGCGAGGCGTTGGAAAACCACCCAGGTCTTTGTGACTGAAAATGTGTTTGAAATTCACTGCATGACTGAGGGACCTTACATATAATTGTATGTGTGGGGTACAGAGATGAGGTAGTCATTCAAAAATCATGTTAACCCTTAGCCTACAATGGTCGCGCCTCGTGAAAATCTAATTAACATAGTACAAAAAATCCCCATCAAAATCCGTCAGTTTAAGAAAGAGATATGTTTTTTAGCGTGGGCTGCGTCTCAATTCACTACATCCACCGATATAGATATCGCCCTTCCGCATCTGCGTTGGAAGGTGGCAGAGCTAAAGCGGTGTGTCGAGGCAAAGATCTGGGGAATTGTACCCAAAAACCATCTCTTCAGCACTCCACCAATCAGGCCTTTATGGTAAAGTGGCCAGACTGATGCCACTCCTCAGTAAAAGGCACATGACAGCCCGCTTGGAGTTAGCCAAAAGGCACCTAAAGACTCTCAGACCATGAGAAACAAGTCTGGAGGAAACCTGGCACCATCCCTATAGTGAAGCATGGTGGTTGCAGCATCATGCTGTGGGGATGTTTTTCAGCGGCAGGGACTGGGAGACTAGTCAGGATCGAGGGAAAGATGAACAGAGCAAAGTACAGAGAGATCCTTGATGAAAACCTGCACCAGAGCGCTCAGGACCTCAGACTGGGGGAAGGTTCACCTTCCAACAGGACAACGACCCTAAGCACAGAGCCAAGACAACACAAGAGTGGCCTCGGGACAAGTCTCTGAATGTCCTTGAGTGGCCCAGCCAGAGCCCGGATTTGAACCCGATTGAACGTCTCTGGTGAGACCTGAAAATAGCTGTCCCCATCCAACCTGACAGCGCTTGAGAGGATCTGCAGAGAATGGGAGAAACTCCCCAAATACAGGTGTGCCAAGCTTGTAGCACCATACCCAAGAAGACTCAAGGCTGTAAAAGCTGCCAGAAATGTTTCAACAAAGTACTGAGTAAAGGGTCTCAATACTTATATAAATGTGATATTTCATTTTTTTATTTTTAATTAGCAAAAACATCGAAAAACCTGTTTTTGTGGTTTGTGTGTAGATTGATTGGAAAAAAACGATTTAATCAATTTTAGAATATGGCTGTAAAGTAACAAAATGTGGAGTAAGTCAAGGGGTCTGAATACTTTCCAAATGCACTGTATTTAGACTGAGTATTGCAACACCATAACACACAGTTATTTTGACTTGTTATTCTTCTCTGTTCCTTGTATCAATATTTTAAATGTTGTATCTTTAACTCTGCATTATTGGAAAAGGACCCGTAAGTCAGCATTTCACTATTAGCATGTGTTTACGAAGCATGTGACAAATAAAATGCAGATTGAAATACGTTCCTGTACTCATTTTGGGTGCCTGAACTCTGCAATATGTTTAAGCCAGTGTTCTGTAAGAGGTTCTGGAACTCAAGCAGTATAAAATGTGAGGTTCTGGAACTCAGTTCTGGTGTTCTGTCCCATGTCAAGTTTGTGTTTTTTCCTCGGTGCTTCAAAGAGCAAATGGACACAAAAGTCGATGCAAATACAACGCTGATAAAGAGCAAGTTCTTATGGTAATAATTTGTGCTTCAGTGTTTTATCAGTGGTGGAAGAGATACTCTGGAGCTGCTGCAGTGAGTCTGGGTCTGCTGTGTGTTCTCCTATTGGCTGGGATCATAGGCCTGTTGCTCTACCGTGAGTTTGATATGTTCTCAATCAAACTTTCTCTTAATCATCAGTGGTGTAATGATCAGGGATCAATTCCATTTCAACTTAATTCAATTCAATTCAGAAAGTACACCAAATTCCAATTCCAATTCCACATTGTCCTCATTGAAAAATATTGAAGAGAATTGGAATTAAATTAGAATTCCAGTGTACTTCCTGAATTGACTGGAATTTAAATGCAACTGACCCCAACCCTGATAATGTCTGATTAACTTTTCCACTGTTACCTTGTTCATTGATCATATTATTTCACAGAGAGAAACCAATTGACCAGTTCCAACACCCTGACCAAAGATAGAGATCAGTTACAGACCAGCAACAACACCCTGACCAAAGAGAGAGACCAGCTACAGACCAGATACAACACCCTGACCAAAGAGAGAGACCAGCTACAGACCAGCAACAACACCCTGACCAAAGAGAGAGACCATCTACAGACCAGATACAACACCCTGACCAAAGAGAGAGACCAGTTACAGACCAGATACAACACCCTGACCAAAGAGAGAGACGAGCTACAGAAAGGTGTTGAGAAAGGTGAGTAAAGTTGTCTAATGACTGTTCTGTTTGACAGTCTCTGCATCAGTTCACATGCCACTTACAAACAGGCAATTCAACTTACATTAAAGGATTTTTTTTAGAAAGAATCTACGACTTCCAAACCGTCCATTAGTTAGTGCCCTGTCTTCCTTGAGTGTTTGATTGATACTTAATTCAATGTGAGTTGTATTAAAGTGACTAAAGAAGAACATTTAAATTATAGTGTGTCCTCAAGGATGGAAGAAGCTTGGTAGCCGTTGTTACTACATCTCTACTGAGTACAAATCCTGGGAGAAGAGCAGACAGGACTGCAGAGATAGAGGAGCAGACCTGGTGATCATCAACAGCCAAGACAAACAGGTGTGTGTGGAGAGAGAGAGAGAGAGAGAGAGAGAGAGAGAGAGAGAGAGAGAGAGAGAGAGAGAGAGAGAGCAGAGAGAGAGAGAGAGAGAGAGCTATACAGAGAGAGAGAGAGAGAGAGAGAGAGACTATGCAGAGAGAGAGAGAGAGAGAGAGAGAGAGAGAGAGAGAGAGAGAGAGAGAGCTATACAGAGAGAGAGAGAGAGAGAGAGAGAGAGAGAGAGAGAGAGCTATACAGAGAGAGAGAGAGAGAGAGTATGCAGAGAGAGAGATACAGAGAGAGAGAGAGAGAGAGTTGCAGAGAGAGAGAGAGAGAGATACAGAGAGAGAGAGAGAGAGAGAGAGAGCTATGCAGAGAGAGAGAGAGATAGCAGAGAGAGAGAGAGAGAGAGAGAGCTAGACAGAGAGAGAGAGAGAGAGCAGAGAGAGATACAGAGAGAGAGAGAGAGAGAGAGAGTGTGGTTAATATTAACAATGTTGTCTCTCTCCCACAACTACAGACATTTGTCAATTGGTTATGTGGATAAAAACTATGTCTGGATTGGTCTGACTGACTCTGTTACTGAGGGGACCTGGAAATGGGTGGACGACACACCACTGACCACAACGTAAGACATTTAATGAGTTCTGTGTCATACATGAAATCACTGTCTGGAGTAGTAGACTCTAGAGTGGACAGCCTGATTCTATGTGTTGTTTCTACTACAGGTACTGGAACAGTGGACAGCCTGATTCTATGTGTTGTTTCTACTACAGGTATTGGAACAGTGGACAGCCTGATTCTATGTGTTGTTTCTTCTACATGTACTGGAACAGTGGACAGCCTGATTCTATGTGTTGTTTCTCCTACAGGTATTGGAACAGTGGACAGCCTGATTCTATGTGTTGTTTCTTCTACAGGTATTGAAACAGTGGACAGCCTGATTATATGTGTTGTTTCTTCTACAGGTATTGGAACAGTGGACAGCCTGATTCTATGTGTTGTTTCTTCTACAGGTACAGGAACAGTGGGCAGACTGATTCTATGTGTTGTTTCTTCTACAGGTATTGAAACAGTGGACAGCCTGATTCTATGTGTTGTTTCTTCTACAGGTATTGGAACAGTGGACAGCCTGATTCTATGTGTTGTTTCTTCTACAGGTACAGGAACAGTGGACAGCCTGATTCTATGTGTTGTTTCTTCTACAGGTATTGGAACAGTGGACAGCCTGATTCTATGTGTTGTTTCTTCTACAGGTACTGGAACAGTGGACAGCCTGATTCTATGTGTTGTTTCTTCTACAGGTATTGGAACAGCGGACAGCCTGATTCTATGTGTTGTTTCTTCTACAGGTATTGGAACAGTGGACAGCCTGATTCTATGTGTTGTTTCTTCTACAGGTATTGGAACAGTGGACAGCCTGATTCTATGTGTTGTTTCTTCTACAGGTATTGGAACAGTGGACAGCCTGATTCTATGTGTTGTTTCCTCTACAGGTATTGGAACAGTGGACAGCCTGATTCTATGTGTTGTTTCTTCTACAGGTATTGGAACAGTGGACAGCCTGATTCTATGTGTTGTTTCTTCTACAGGTATTGGAACAGTGGACAGCCTGATTCTATGTGTTGTTTCTTCTACAGGTATTGGAACAGTGGACAGCCTGATTCTATGTGTTGTTTCTTCTTAAGGTATTGGAACAGTGGACAGCCTGATTCTATGTGTTTCTTCTACAGGTATTGGAACAGTGGACAGCCTGATTCTATGTGTTGTTTCTTCTACAGGTACTGGAACAGTGGACAGCCTGATTCTATGTGTTGTTTCTTCTACAGGTATTGGAACAGTGGACAGCCTGATTATATGTGTTGTTTCTTCTACAGGTATTGGAACAATGGACAGCCTGATTATATGTGTTGTTTCTTCTACAGGTATTGGAACAGTGGACAGCCTGATTCTATGTGTTGTTTCTTCTACAGGTATTGGAACAGTGGACAGCCTGATTCTATGTGTTGTTTCCTCTACAGGTATTGGAACAGTGGACAGCCTGATTCTATGTATTGTTTCTTCTACAGGTATTGGAACAGTGGATAGCCTGATTCTATGTGTTGTTTCTTCTACAGGTATTGGAACAGTGGACATCCTGATTCTATGTGTTGTTTCTTCTACAGGTATTGGAACAGTGGACAGCCTGATTCTATGTGTTTCTTCTACAGGTACTGGAACAGTGGACAGCCTGATTCTATGTGTTGTTTCTTCTACATGTACTGGAACAGTGGACAGCCTGATTCTATGTGTTATTTCTCCTACAGGTATTGGAACAGTGGACAGCCTGATTCTATGTGTTATTTCTCCTCCAGGTATTGAAACAGTGGACAGCCTGATTCTATGTGTTGTTTCTTCTACAGGTATTGGAACAGTGGACAGCCTGATTCTATGTGTTTTTCTTCTACAGGTACAGGAACAGTGGACAGACTGATTCTATGTGTTGTTTCTTCTACAGGTATTGGAACAGTGGACAGCCTGATTCTATGTGTTGTTTCTTCTACAGGTATTGGAACAGTGGACAGCCTGATTCTATGTGTTGTTTCCTCTACAGGTATTGGAACAGTGGACAGCCTGATTCTATGTATTGTTTCTTCTACAGGTATTGGAACAGTGGACAGCCTGATTCTATGTGTTGTTTCTTCTACAGGTATTGGAACAGTGGACAGCCTGATTCTATGTGTTGTTTCTTCTACAGGTATTGGAACAGTGGACAGCCTGATTCTATGTGTTTCTTCTACAGGTACTGGAACAGTGGACAGCCTGATTCTATGTGTTGTTTCTTCTACATGTACTGGAACAGTGGACAGCCTGATTCTATGTGTTATTTCTCCTACAGGTATTGGAACAGTGGACAGCCTGATTCTATGTGTTATTTCTCCTACAGGTATTGAAACAGTGGACAGCCTGATTCTATGTGTTGTTTCTTCTACAGGTATTGAAACAGTGGACAGCCTGATTCTATGTGTTGTTTGTTCTACAGGTATTGGAACAGTGGACAGCCTGATTCTATGTGTTGTTTCTTCTACAGGTACAGGAACAGTGGACAGCCTGATTCTATGTGTTGTTTCTTCTACAGGTATTGGAACAGTGGACAGCCTGATTCTATGTGTTGTTTCTTCTACAGGTACTGGAACAGTGGACAGCCTGATTCTATGTGTTGTTTCTTCTACAGGTATTGGAACAGTAGACAGCCTGATTCTATGTGTTGTTTCTTCTACAGGTATTGAAACAGTGGACAGCCTGATTCTATGTGTTGTTTCTTCTACAGGTATTGGAACAGTGGACAGCCTGATTCTATGTGTTGTTTCTTCTACAGGTACAGGAACAGTGGACAGACTGATTCTATGTGTTGTTTCTTCTACAGGTATTGAAACAGTGGACAGCCTGATTCTATGTGTTGTTTCTTCTACAGGTATTGGAACAGTGGACAGCCTGATTCTATGTGTTGTTTCTTCTACAGGTACAGGAACAGTGGACAGCCTGATTCTATGTGTTGTTTCTTCTACAGGTATTGGAACAGTGGACAGCCTGATTCTATGTGTTGTTTCTTCTACAGGTACTGGAACAGTGGACAGCCTGATTCTATGTGTTGTTTCTTCTACAGGTATTGGAACAGCGGGCAGCCTGATTCTATGTGTTGTTTCTTCTACAGGTATTGGAACAATGGACAGCCTGATTCTATGTGTTGTTTCTTCTACAGGTATTGGAACAGTGGACAGCCTGATTCTATGTGTTGTTTCTTCTACAGGTATTGGAACAGTGGACAGCCTGATTATATGTGTTGTTTCCTCTACAGGTATTGGAACAGTGGACAGCCTGATTATATGTGTTGTTTCTTCTACAGGTATTGGAACAGTGGACAGCCTGATTCTATGTGTTGTTTCTTCTACAGGTATTGGAACAGTGGACAGCCTGATTCTATGTGTTGTTTCTTCTACAGGTATTGGAACAGTGGACAGCCTGATTCTATGTGTTGTTTCTTCTACAGGTATTGGAACAGTGGACAGCCTGATTCTATGTGTTTCTTCTACAGGTATTGGAACAATGGACAGCCTGATTCTATGTGTTGTTTCTTCTACAGGTATTGGAACAGTGGACAGCCTGATTCTATGTGTTGTTTCTTCTACAGGTATTGGAACAGTGGACAGCCTGATTCTATGTGTTGTTTCCTCTACAGGTATTGGAACAGTGGACAGCCTGATTCTATGTATTGTTTCTTCTACAGGTATTGGAACAGTGGATAGCCTGATTCTATGTGTTGTTTCTTCTACAGGTATTGGAACAGTGGACATCCTGATTCTATGTGTTGTTTCTTCTACAGGTATTGGAACAGTGGACAGCCTGATTCTATGTGTTTCTTCTACAGGTACTGGAACAGTGGACAGCCTGATTCTATGTGTTGTTTCTTCTACATGTACTGGAACAGTGGACAGCCTGATTCTATGTGTTATTTCTCCTACAGGTATTGGAACAGTGGACAGCCTGATTCTATGTGTTGTTTCTTCTACAGGTATTGGAACAGTGGACAGCCTGATTCTATGTGTTGTTTCTTCTACAGGTATTGGAACAGTGGACAGCCTGATTCTATGTGTTTCTTCTACAGGTATTGGAACAATGGACAGCCTGATTCTATGTGTTGTTTCTTCTACAGGTACTGGAACAGTGGACAGCCTGATTCTATGTGTTGTTTCTTCTACAGGTATTGGAACAGTGGACAGCCTGATTATATGTGTTGTTTCTTCTACAGGTATTGGAACAATGGACAGCCTGATTATATGTGTTGTTTCTTCTACAGGTATTGGAACAGTGGACAGCCTGATTCTATGTGTTGTTTCTTCTACAGGTATTGGAACAGTGGACAGCCTGATTCTATGTGTTGTTTCCTCTACAGGTATTGGAACAGTGGACAGCCTGATTCTATGTATTGTTTCTTCTACAGGTATTGGAACAGTGGATAGCCTGATTCTATGTGTTGTTTCTTCTACAGGTATTGGAACAGTGGACATCCTGATTCTATGTGTTGTTTCTTCTACAGGTATTGGAACAGTGGACAGCCTGATTCTATGTGTTTCTTCTACAGGTACTGGAACAGTGGACAGCCTGATTCTATGTGTTGTTTCTTCTACATGTACTGGAACAGTGGACAGCCTGATTCTATGTGTTATTTCTCCTACAGGTATTGGAACAGTGGACAGCCTGATTCTATGTGTTATTTCTCCTCCAGGTATTGAAACAGTGGACAGCCTGATTCTATGTGTTGTTTCTTCTACAGGTATTGGAACAGTGGACAGCCTGATTCTATGTGTTTTTTTCTTCTACAGGTACAGGAACAGTGGACAGACTGATTCTATGTGTTGTTTCTTCTACAGGTATTGGAACAGTGGACAGCCTGATTCTATGTGTTGTTTCTTCTACAGGTATTGGAACAGTAGACAGCCTGATTCTATGTGTTGTTTCCTCTACAGGTATTGGAACAGTGGACAGCCTGATTCTATGTATTGTTTCTTCTACAGGTATTGGAACAGTGGACAGCCTGATTCTATGTGTTGTTTCTTCTACAGGTATTGGAACAGTGGACAGCCTGATTCTATGTGTTGTTTCTTCTACAGGTATTGGAACAGTGGACAGCCTGATTCTATGTGTTTCTTCTACAGGTACTGGAACAGTGGACAGCCTGATTCTATGTGTTGTTTCTTCTACATGTACTGGAACAGTGGACAGCCTGATTCTATGTGTTATTTCTCCTACAGGTATTGGAACAGTGGACAGCCTGATTCTATGTGTTATTTCTCCTACAGGTATTGAAACAGTGGACAGCCTGATTCTATGTGTTGTTTCTTCTACAGGTATTGAAACAGTGGACAGCCTGATTCTATGTGTTGTTTGTTCTACAGGTATTGGAACAGTGGACAGCCTGATTCTATGTGTTGTTTCTTCTACAGGTACAGGAACAGTGGACAGCCTGATTCTATGTGTTGTTTCTTCTACAGGTATTGGAACAGTGGACAGCCTGATTCTATGTGTTGTTTCTTCTACAGGTACTGGAACAGTGGACAGCCTGATTCTATGTGTTGTTTCTTCTACAGGTATTGGAACAGTAGACAGCCTGATTCTATGTGTTGTTTCTTCTACAGGTATTGAAACAGTGGACAGCCTGATTCTATGTGTTGTTTCTTCTACAGGTATTGGAACAGTGGACAGCCTGATTCTATGTGTTGTTTCTTCTACAGGTACAGGAACAGTGGACAGACTGATTCTATGTGTTGTTTCTTCTACAGGTATTGAAACAGTGGACAGCCTGATTCTATGTGTTGTTTCTTCTACAGGTATTGGAACAGTGGACAGCCAGATTCTATGTGTTGTTTCTTCTACAGGTACAGGAACAGTGGACAGCCTGATTCTATGTGTTGTTTCTTCTACAGGTATTGGAACAGTGGACAGCCTGATTCTATGTGTTGTTTCTTCTACAGGTACTGGAACAGTGGACAGCCTGATTCTATGTGTTGTTTCTTCTACAGGTATTGGAACAGCGGGCAGCCTGATTCTATGTGTTGTTTCTTCTACAGGTATTGGAACAATGGACAGCCTGATTCTATGTGTTGTTTCTTCTACAGGTATTGGAACAGTGGACAGCCTGATTCTATGTGTTGTTTCTTCTACAGGTATTGGAACAGTGGACAGCCTGATTCTATGTGTTGTTTCCTCTACAGGTATTGGAACAGTGGACAGCCTGATTATATGTGTTGTTTCTTCTACAGGTATTGGAACAGTGGACAGCCTGATTCTATGTGTTGTTTCTTCTACAGGTATTGGAACAGTGGACAGCCTGATTCTATGTATTGTTTCTTCTACAGGTATTGGAACAGTGGACAGCCTGATTCTATGTGTTGTTTCTTCTACAGGTATTGGAACAGTGGACAGCCTGATTCTATGTGTTTCTTCTACAGGTATTGGAACAATGGACAGCCTGATTCTATGTGTTGTTTCTTCTACAGGTATTGGAACAGTGGACAGCCTGATTCTATGTGTTGTTTCTTCTACAGGTATTGGAACAGTGGACAGCCTGATTCTATGTGTTGTTTCCTCTACAGGTATTGGAACAGTGGACAGCCTGATTCTATGTATTGTTTCTTCTACAGGTATTGGAACAGTGGATAGCCTGATTCTATGTGTTGTTTCTTCTACAGGTATTGGAACAGTGGACATCCTGATTCTATGTGTTGTTTCTTCTACAGGTATTGGAACAGTGGACAGCCTGATTCTATGTGTTTCTTCTACAGGTACTGGAACAGTGGACAGCCTGATTCTATGTGTTGTTTCTTCTACATGTACTGGAACAGTGGACAGCCTGATTCTATGTG
This sequence comes from Coregonus clupeaformis, assembly GCF_020615455.1. NCBI lineage: Eukaryota > Metazoa > Chordata > Actinopteri > Salmoniformes > Salmonidae > Coregonus > Coregonus clupeaformis. The sequence goes on along the minus strand of NW_025535151.1, from coordinate 91,971 downwards.
TTATTTCTCCTACAGGTATTGGAACAGTGGACAGCCTGATTCTATGTGTTATTTCTCCTCCAGGTATTGAAACAGTGGACAGCCTGATTCTATGTGTTGTTTCTTCTACATGTACTGGAACAGTGGACAGCCTGATTCTATGTGTTATTTCTCCTACAGGTATTGGAACAGTGGACAGCCTGATTCTATGTGTTGTTTCTTCTACAGGTATTGGAACAGTGGACAGCCTGATTCTATGTGTTGTTTCTTCTACAGGTATTGGAACAGTGGACAGCCTGATTCTATGTGTTTCTTCTACAGGTATTGGAACAATGGACAGCCTGATTCTATGTGTTGTTTCTTCTACAGGTACTGGAACAGTGGACAGCCTGATTCTATGTGTTGTTTCTTCTACAGGTATTGGAACAGTGGACAGCCTGATTATATGTGTTGTTTCTTCTACAGGTATTGGAACAATGGACAGCCTGATTATATGTGTTGTTTCTTCTACAGGTATTGGAACAGTGGACAGCCTGATTCTATGTGTTGTTTCTTCTACAGGTATTGGAACAGTGGACAGCCTGATTCTATGTGTTGTTTCCTCTACAGGTATTGGAACAGTGGACAGCCTGATTCTATGTATTGTTTCTTCTACAGGTATTGGAACAGTGGATAGCCTGATTCTATGTGTTGTTTCTTCTACAGGTATTGGAACAGTGGACATCCTGATTCTATGTGTTGTTTCTTCTACAGGTATTGGAACAGTGGACAGCCTGATTCTATGTGTTTCTTCTACAGGTACTGGAACAGTGGACAGCCTGATTCTATGTGTTGTTTCTTCTACATGTACTGGAACAGTGGACAGCCTGATTCTATGTGTTATTTCTCCTACAGGTATTGGAACAGTGGACAGCCTGATTCTATGTGTTATTTCTCCTCCAGGTATTGAAACAGTGGACAGCCTGATTCTATGTGTTGTTTTCTTCTACAGGTATTGGAACAGTGGACAGCCTGATTCTATGTGTTTTTTCTTCTACAGGTACAGGAACAGTGGACAGACTGATTCTATGTGTTGTTTCTTCTACAGGTATTGGAACAGTGGACAGCCTGATTCTATGTGTTGTTTCTTCTACAGGTATTGGAACAGTAGACAGCCTGATTCTATGTGTTGTTTCCTCTACAGGTATTGGAACAGTGGACAGCCTGATTCTATGTATTGTTTCTTCTACAGGTATTGGAACAGTGGACAGCCTGATTCTATGTGTTGTTTCTTCTACAGGTATTGGAACAGTGGACAGCCTGATTCTATGTGTTGTTTCTTCTACAGGTATTGGAACAGTGGACAGCCTGATTCTATGTGTTTCTTCTACAGGTACTGGAACAGTGGACAGCCTGATTCTATGTGTTGTTTCTTCTACATGTACTGGAACAGTGGACAGCCTGATTCTATGTGTTATTTCTCCTACAGGTATTGGAACAGTGGACAGCCTGATTCTATGTGTTATTTCTCCTACAGGTATTGAAACAGTGGACAGCCTGATTCTATGTGTTGTTTCTTCTACAGGTATTGAAACAGTGGACAGCCTGATTCTATGTGTTGTTTGTTCTACAGGTATTGGAACAGTGGACAGCCTGATTCTATGTGTTGTTTCTTCTACAGGTACAGGAACAGTGGACAGCCTGATTCTATGTGTTGTTTCTTCTACAGGTATTGGAACAGTGGACAGCCTGATTCTATGTGTTGTTTCTTCTACAGGTACTGGAACAGTGGACAGCCTGATTCTATGTGTTGTTTCTTCTACAGGTATTGGAACAGTAGACAGCCTGATTCTATGTGTTGTTTCTTCTACAGGTATTGAAACAGTGGACAGCCTGATTCTATGTGTTGTTTCTTCTACAGGTATTGGAACAGTGGACAGCCTGATTCTATGTGTTGTTTCTTCTACAGGTACAGGAACAGTGGACAGACTGATTCTATGTGTTGTTTCTTCTACAGGTATTGAAACAGTGGACAGCCTGATTCTATGTGTTGTTTCTTCTACAGGTATTGGAACAGTGGACAGCCAGATTCTATGTGTTGTTTCTTCTACAGGTACAGGAACAGTGGACAGCCTGATTCTATGTGTTGTTTCTTCTACAGGTATTGGAACAGTGGACAGCCTGATTCTATGTGTTGTTTCTTCTACAGGTACTGGAACAGTGGACAGCCTGATTCTATGTGTTGTTTCTTCTACAGGTATTGGAACAGCGGGCAGCCTGATTCTATGTGTTGTTTCTTCTACAGGTATTGGAACAATGGACAGCCTGATTCTATGTGTTGTTTCTTCTACAGGTATTGGAACAGTGGACAGCCTGATTCTATGTGTTGTTTCTTCTACAGGTATTGGAACAGTGGACAGCCTGATTCTATGTGTTGTTTCCTCTACAGGTATTGGAACAGTGGACAGCCTGATTATATGTGTTGTTTCTTCTACAGGTATTGGAACAGTGGACAGCCTGATTCTATGTGTTGTTTCTTCTACAGGTATTGGAACAGTGGACAGCCTGATTCTATGTATTGTTTCTTCTACAGGTATTGGAACAGTGGACAGCCTGATTCTATGTGTTGTTTCTTCTACAGGTATTGGAACAGTGGACAGCCTGATTCTATGTGTTTCTTCTACAGGTATTGGAACAATGGACAGCCTGATTCTATGTGTTGTTTCTTCTACAGGTATTGGAACAGTGGACAGCCTGATTCTATGTGTTGTTTCTTCTACAGGTATTGGAACAGTGGACAGCCTGATTCTATGTGTTGTTTCCTCTACAGGTATTGGAACAGTGGACAGCCTGATTCTATGTATTGTTTCTTCTACAGGTATTGGAACAGTGGATAGCCTGATTCTATGTGTTGTTTCTTCTACAGGTATTGGAACAGTGGACATCCTGATTCTATGTGTTGTTTCTTCTACAGGTATTGGAACAGTGGACAGCCTGATTCTATGTGTTTCTTCTACAGGTACTGGAACAGTGGACAGCCTGATTCTATGTGTTGTTTCTTCTACATGTACTGGAACAGTGGACAGCCTGATTCTATGTGTTATTTCTCCTACAGGTATTGGAACAGTGGACAGCCTGATTCTATGTGTTATTTCTCCTCCAGGTATTGAAACAGTGGACAGCCTGATTCTATGTGTTGTTTCTTCTACAGGTATTGGAACAGTGGACAGCCTGATTCTATGTGTTTTTTCTTCTACAGGTACAGGAACAGTGGACAGACTGATTCTATGTGTTGTTTCTTCTACAGGTATTGGAACAGTGGACAGCCTGATTCTATGTGTTGTTTCTTTTACAGGTATTGGAACAGTGGACAGCCTGATTCTATGTGTTGTTTCCTCTACAGGTATTGGAACAGTGGACAGCCTGATTCTATGTATTGTTTCTTCTACAGGTATTGGAACAGTGGACAGCCTGATTCTATGTGTTGTTTCTTCTACAGGTATTGGAACAGTGGACAGCCTGATTCTATGTGTTGTTTCTTCTACAGGTATTGGAACAGTGGACAGCCTGATTCTATGTGTTTCTTCTACAGGTACTGGAACAGTGGACAGCCTGATTCTATGTGTTGTTTCTTCTACATGTACTGGAACAGTGGACAGCCTGATTCTATGTGTTATTTCTCCTACAGGTATTGGAACAGTGGACAGCCTGATTCTATGTGTTATTTCTCCTACAGGTATTGAAACAGTGGACAGCCTGATTCTATGTGTTGTTTCTTCTACAGGTATTGAAACAGTGGACAGCCTGATTCTATGTGTTGTTTGTTCTACAGGTATTGGAACAGTGGACAGCCTGATTCTATGTGTTGTTTCTTCTACAGGTACAGGAACAGTGGACAGCCTGATTCTATGTGTTGTTTCTTCTACAGGTATTGGAACAGTGGACAGCCTGATTCTATGTGTTGTTTCTTCTACAGGTACTGGAACAGTGGACAGCCTGATTCTATGTGTTGTTTCTTCTACAGGTATTGGAACAGTGGACAGCCTGATTCTATGTGTTTCTTCTACAGGTACTGGAACAGTGGACAGCCTGATTCTATGTGTTGTTTCTTCTACATGTACTGGAACAGTGGACAGCCTGATTCTATGTGTTATTTCTCCTACAGGTATTGGAACAGTGGACAGCCTGATTCTATGTGTTATTTCTCCTCCAGGTATTGAAACAGTGGACAACCTGATTCTATGTGTTGTTTCTTCTACAGGTATTGGAACAGTGGACAGCCTGATTCTATGTGTTTTTTCTTCTACAGGTACAGGAACAGTGGACAGACTGATTCTATGTGTTGTTTCTTCTACAGGTATTGGAACAGTGGACAGCCTGATTCTATGTGTTGTTTCTTCTACAGGTATTGGAACAGTGGACAGCCTGATTCTATGTGTTGTTTCCTCTACAGGTATTGGAACAGTGGACAGCTTGATTCTATGTATTGTTTCTTCTACAGGTATTGGAACAGTGGACAGCCTGATTCTATGTGTTTCTTCTACAGGTACTGGAACAGTGGACAGCCTGATTCTATGTGTTGTTTCTTCTACATGTACTGGAACAGTGGACAGCCTGATTCTATGTGTTATTTCTCCTACAGGTATTGGAACAGTGGACAGCCTGATTCTATGTGTTATTTCTCCTACAGGTATTGAAACAGTGGACAGCCTGATTCTATGTGTTGTTTCTTCTACAGGTATTGAAACAGTGGACAGCCTGATTCTATGTGTTGTTTGTTCTACAGGTATTGGAACAGTGGACAGCCTGATTCTATGTGTTGTTTCTTCTACAGGTACAGGAACAGTGGACAGCCTGATTCTATGTGTTGTTTCTTCTACAGGTATTGGAACAGTGGACAGCCTGATTCTATGTGTTGTTTCTTCTACAGGTACTGGAACAGTGGACAGCCTGATTCTATGTGTTGTTTCTTCTACAGGTATGGGAACAGTGGGCAGCCTGCTTCTATGTGTTGTTTCTTCTACAGGTATTGGAACAATGGACAGCCTGATTCTATGTGTTGTTTCTTCTACAGGTATTGGAACAGTGGACAGCCTGATTCTATGTGTTGTTTCTTCTACAGGTATTGGAACAGTGGACAGCCTGATTCTATGTGTTGTTTCCTCTACAGGTATTGGAACAGTGGACAGCCTGATTCTATGTGTTGTTTCTTCTACAGGTATTGGAACAGTGGACAGCCTGATTCTATGTGTTGTTTCTTCTACAGGTATTGGAACAGTGGACAGCCTGATTCTATGTGTTGTTTCTTCTACAGGTATTGGAACAGTGGACAGCCTGATTCTATGTGTTTCTTCTACAGGTACTGGAACAGTGGACAGCCTGATTCTATGTGTTGTTTCTTCTACATGTACTGGAACAGTGGACAGCCTGATTCTATGTGTTATTTCTCCTACAGGTATTGGAACAGTAGGCAGCCTGATTCTATGTGTTGTTTCTTCTACAGGTATTGAAACAGTGGACAGCCTGATTCTATGTGTTGTTTCTTCTACAGGTATTGGAACATTGGACAGCCTGATTCTATGTGTTGTTTCTTCTACAGGTACAGGAACAGTGGACAGCCTGATTCTATGTGTAGTTTCTTCTACAGGTATTGGAACAGTGGACAGCCTGATTCTATGTGTTGTTTCTTCTACAGGTACTGGAACAGTGGACAGCCTGATTATATGTGTTGTTTCTTCTACAGGTATTGGAACAGTGGACAGCCTGATTCTATGTGTTGTTTCCTCTACAGGTATTGGAACAGTGGACAGCCTGATTCTATGTGTTGTTTCTTCTACAGGTATTGGAACAGTGGACAGCCTGATTATATGTGTTGTTTCTTCTACAGGTATTGGAACAGTGGACACCCTGATTCTATGTGTTGTTTATTCTACAGGTATTGGAACAGTGGACAGCCTGATTCTATGTGTTGTTTCTTCTACAGGTACTGGTACAGTGGACAGCCTGATTCTATGTGTTGTTTCTTCTACAGGTATTGGAACAGTGGACAGCCTGATTCTATGTGTTGTTTCTTCTACAGGTACTGGTACATTGGAGAGCCTAATGGTGGTGTGTACGAGAACTGTGCGTATTTCTACTCCTGGTCATCATACAAAGGAGCATGGTGGGACTATGACTGTTCCTATGAATACAGATGCATCTGTGAGAAATAGGATTCTCTGTACTGCTAGAGACCATTTCAGACAGATGTTTTAAATCCTTTAACCCAGACTTGGAGCAAACAAAATAGTGATTGATTTGCAACGCTTGCAGTTAGCCAGTGATTCCTTCCAAACCACTCAATGTTGAATTTGTGATTTCTGACTTGTTGTGTAATGTTTATGTCCAATGGTGATGAACACCAATACCTTTAACTATAGTTTATCTTCATCTGACAAGGATTGAAAAGGATTTGCCAGTAGATTGTCAAAGTTATTCATGATGATGACTGCTTGTTTAGCTTGTTAGCTAAGATTTTGAAAGTAACATGATCAGTCCAATCAAAGCTACGGTAGATATAACGTGATTTGACATCATTTTATCTGTGGCCAATGACCTTGAGCCTTCTTGGATGGGCTCTTCTAATGTAACTCTACGGCAGAACCCAAGGGGGCTTGAACTGCCTAACTCTCCCTGTACATTCTCCCGAGTGGCACAGCGGTTTAAGGCACTGCATCTCAGTGCTAGAGGCGTCACTACAGACCCGCTGGTTCGATTCCATGCTGTATCATAATCCGGCTGTGATTGGGAGTCCCATAGGGCGGCGCACAATTGGCCCAGCGTCGTCCGGGTTTGGCCGGTGTAGGCCGTCATTGTAAATAAGAATTAGTTCTTAACTGACTTGCCTTTCCGACTTGTTGTGTAATGTTTATGTCCAATGACGATGAGCACCGATACCTTGTATCTATAATTAGCTCTTAACTGACTTGCCTAGTTAAATTAACAATAAAAACAAATTCTGCGGTGATATAGAGTGACAGAACACTGAGCCAATCACGGCGCAACTAGAGAACATTACCAAAGCGTACGCTCTGTATATTCCGCTGGCTGCCCCACCACCCCAGAAAGCACTGAGCGAGGCTGAAACACCTAAATTTAGGAGCTGCCTTACTCAAGAAAGAGAACACGTTTGTATGCGGCTTTATTAACTTAATTCTTTTAAAAAAAATTTTTTACATTGTTTGCAAACTGAAAATCTATGCTAGAAATTCTATGTTTATGTTCTAGGTATTGTATTTCTATGTTTGGCCGGGTGTGATTCCCAATCAGAGACAGCTGTCGCTCGTTGTCTCTGATTGGGGATCATACTTAAGTAGCCTGTTTGCCTACCTTAGTTGTGGGATCTTGTTCCGTGTCTAGGCTTGTATGTGTATAGCCTGAGGACTTCACGTTACGTTGTTTCTTGTTTTGTTTATTGAGTTTAATAAACATGTTCGCATACCACGCTGCACCTTGGTCTGACCCGTCTCTCAACGTTCGTGACAAAATAAAATAAATGATTATTATATATATATATATCTATATATATTTTTTTTTTATCTAAACAGGTGAGGCCCTGAATTGTGTTCATTTCTTGTGGAATTGAAAAAAGTTAACGTTTAATACGGTTGAAATGTTTACAAACTAGATGCGCTGAAATGAAAGAAACTTCTGATAATGAACACTCGGATTATAGTGATATTATGTCTCATCTCGCAAACAATGTAAAGTGTGTTTAGAGATATAACCTAGAGCCAGGCTTGTTGATTTTTAATCCGAAGGTATCCTGCTATTGAAGTGAGATCTATTACGCTGGCCCGGGTTGAACTGGACAATGGGCCGTCACGTCATTGGGCTAAAGCGGGGAGGGAGGAGCACCCTTCTCAAATCAAACAGTTATCTGCACCCCACGGTCATGTTGTCAACAAAGCAGCATCATGCATCGTCAAGAAACATACAACATCTCTTTTCCATTAAATAAATGTTTGAATTTTCAAACTAGATTTACTTTGGAAGGCATTTAAAGCCTTTTTATCAAAAGCAATCACTTCAATTGCATGTGAAAACACAGAATGCTACTCATTTCTCCATGTGCTTATTTACGTCACTTTTGTTTTGAGCCGACTTTGCCGTCGGCCAGAGCGGAGCACCTGATTCATGCCTGGGAGGCAGCCCGGCTCCAAAAGGAATGCAATCACTTTTCACCCGGTTCAAACTCCTCCCAACGTGGTAACCCGGGCCAGATAAACCAACCCCCTCACTGACACACTTGTTGAATTATGCAAGAGAACAAGACAACACAGTAATTCAGAGGTGACTGAAAATTCATTTTCTTTATAAAAAAAAAAATACAAAATACCTGATACAATAACAAAATGTATATATGAGTGCATTCTTACATGAAATGAGCGCCGGAAGTTGCACAGAATTTTCACAACGTTGAATTTTGCGGTCAGCAGACCTGAAATTTGCTCAGTGCCATATTTTTTTTGAGGGAACATTGCTCATCATTACCCGGGAACATGGGACTAATCTGAAATCCTTCCTCGGAATGTATCCTGCCAAGCGGAAGGATACTATATTGGAGTAATCCAATAGCTAACGTAACCGTGGTTACACACGTAAACCTTCGTTTTGTTTGTATAGCTTGTTGGACCCGAGTTGTGTCAAGTCACTCCGGATCACACTAACCGTGTACAGAAAGTAGTCCGTCATAACTTTTTCCCCACTGATCTTTGTCGATAGCGCCTGCTAAATTCAGGGCAGCCATGTTGTTGAGAGCAGTAGCAACACTTTTGCAGTTCTCCAATGGCTAACGTTATATCTTTCAAAAAAGCAGCGGTAGCAAGGATTATCTAAGTATACTGAGCAGCTCATGTTATAGACAGAAGCATGCTACATGGCAGACCAATCCGAACTCATCTCTCGGCACGTCCGGCCCATCCATTATCTCAGCCAATCATGGCTAGCGGGAAGGTTCCTGTCTTTTTCCGTGGGCTCTATGCCGAACTTCGAGGTATAACGTGGTCCCGGTTCCAGGGACATCACTGGATAGAAAAGCCAATATGGCTGCCAACGCAATGCCATATATGGACATGTGTTTGTGATGTCCGAACTCAGTAGCTCTCCTCTCATTGGTCCAAACGATTTGTTATTTTTTTTTTTTAGCTTGCAACACAGCCATCAAGGCGTCATAGATGAGATGAATTGATCATCAGAAATGGTTACAGTTAGATTGGCTAGTTAGTTTGAAAATACATGTAAAGTTTTTTTCAAATAAAAAAACTAATCTGAATGCGATGCACAAGAGTTCTATTCACAAAACGCTCAGCTGGCGACTGTTTAGCTAATGCTAATTAGCTAGCTACAAATAGCTAGCATTAGCTACAAATAGCTAGCTAGATGGGTGATGCATATTTAAGGTGTTAAACAGGAACTCTGGAGCTCAGGCCCAGATCAACACTGCATTTATATGGTCTAATGGCCAACACCACAATAACAAAAGACTCTATCTGTGCTATTAAGTATAGTAGGGCTGCCTATACTAGGGTTAGTAGGGATCAGGCTTTCCTGACCTGTCAGTAATCTTGCTCTGATTTGTCATCCTAAGGGTCCCAGAGATAAAATGTAGCATAGTTTTGTTTGATCAAATCAATTTTTATATTCAAATCTAGGAACTGGGTTCTACAGTTTGAACCCCTGTTGTGTCTGGCTCCACACCCACCCCGCCAGGCCATCTAGATGTGTGAAAGTTAGTGTATAAGCTAATGATCCATCATGTATGACATTCCTGGGAGTTTGTAAACTTACATTTTGTTTTACCATATCATTTTTGTATGTTGTCTATAGTTATGTACTTGAAAATGTATCAATTGACCAATTCGGCACATTTGGGCAGACTTCATACAAAATAGTCCAGTATTGCAATGCTTCACTGGATCAATCTGAAACTTTGCACACACACTGCTGCCATCTAGTGGCCACAATCTAAATTGCGTCTAAACTGCAATATTATATTGTGGCCTTTCTCTTGCATTTAAAAAGTGATGGAATAAAACATATATAGAAAACGCATATTTTTTTGTTTGTATTATCTTTTACCAGATCTAATGTGTTATATTCTCCTACATTAATTTCACATTTCCACAAAGTCTATGCATATCCTTGCTTCAGGTCCTGAGCTACAGGCAGTTAGATTTGGGTATGTCATTTTAGGGGCGTGGAGAGGAGGGCCTGTGGAGAGGAGGGCCGGTGGAGAGGAGGGCCGGTGGAGAGGAGGGGCGTGGAGAGGAGGGGTTGGAGAGGAGGGGCGTGGAGAGGAGGGCCGGTGGAGAGGAGGGGCGTGGAGAGGAGGGGCTGTGGAGAGGAGGGGCGTGGAGAGGAGGGGCGTGGAGAGGAGGGGCTGTGGAGAGGAGGGCCGGATGAGAGAAGGGGCGTGGAGAGAAAGATGTACGTTAAGTACCATGTCACCAATCTGAAATGGTGGCAGCATCTCACACTATGCTGTGAGATATCCACCATTCAAAGCATATTGCACAACATGGCCTGGTAGTAGCCTTCACACTGGGAGATTTCATAAGCCGATTGTTTACACTGTGTTAGCTGTAAAAACATTGGGAGAGGATACAGCCCATTCTCCTAACGTTGTTGACCCTGTCATATACTATGATAGGAAAGGAGCCTTGTCCGCTGGATACGGCGTGTGAATGACAATCTAGGAATTTTAGCGGGATGCTCTGGCTTGTTTCATGGCTATATCTATTAGACATGACTAGGGCTTTGTCCACATTTTTTATTAGATATTACAAGTTCAAATTCACATGGCAGAATACAATTGAATTGCATGACAAAAATAAAACTACAAATCTAACATAAATGATCCACTTTTCACATCTCAGAAAACATTTTAGGAAATGTTTTTTTTTGCTCATCTTTATCAAGGGTTCCAATCCTTTTGGACCTGACTTCAAGTGCTTTGTTTCTGGATTGGTCAAAAGCTTTTGATACTGTTGGTCATGCTATTATATTGAATAAGTTGTGCTCGATAGGCCTGAGCTCTGACGCCTGTTCATGATTATCTTAGTGACAGAACTCAGGCCATCGTGATTGATGGGGTTAAGTCTGACTTTCTTGAAGTACATAAAGGTGTACCACAGGGGTCGATTTTGCAACCTGTTCTCTTCACTAGTTATATAAACACCATTGGTCAATCTGTTTCATTTGTTTTTACCTCATCTATATGTGTTACACAGTACTGAGGATACGAAGAACAAAATTCTAAATACTTTTCATCTTGAAGTTCTTGTGCCGTTTGGGCAATTTAATGTATTGATTAGGGATTTATTTGTGTAGGAATGTAACTTTTTCTGGGTGATTTGTGACGTCTTATTTGTGCTTACCATGACTATTTTTGTATTCTAATATATACAGTGCCCTCCACTAATATTGGCCCCCCAGCCATGACTTCCTGTTTCACTGGGGTATAAATATGAGGTGACACACAGGCCAAGTTCCCATAGTCATCCATCACTATGGGAAAGACCCGAGAATACAGTAATGATGTGCGACAAAAGGTTGTTGAGCTGCACAAATCTGGAAATGGCTATAAAAAAAAATAGCTCAACGGTTGAAAATGCCCATTTCCACTATCAGGGCAATAATTAAGAAGTTTAAAGCAGCTGGAGATGTTAACAATCAGCACAGTTAGAAAGATATGGCATATAGAAGCAAACCAGATGGACATCATGAAAATGATCGGAGAGGTTGAGAGTAGAAGAAGTTCAGGAGCAAAAAAAAAATGTATATATATATAATAGAATTATTGTCAAATTAACTTTGTCCATAAGGTGTAGATAGTAAGTATAGACCGGAAGTAGAGGCCTGGGCATTGTTGTTCACTAATTTACCCCAAGTAGGGAAAGGATGACGGGGTTGAAAAGTAATAAAGGGGAGTATATATATAAAAAACATGGGGGATTGGAAGTGATGCAGACAATTACATTGATAGAAGATACAATCTATCTGCAATATTAAGCTGATCCATCCCCCCAAGAAAAAAAGAAAAGAAAAATAAATAAAAATAATAATAATAATAATTAAGAAGTTTAAAGCAGCTGGAGATGTTAACAATCGGCCTGGAAGAGGACGTGTGTCTATATTGACCCCACGCACAGTGAGGAGGAAGGGTCGAGTCGCCAAAAAAATCTCCAAGGATCACAGCTGGAGAATTGCAGTCGTTAGTTGGGTCTTGGGGTCAGAAAGTTTCCAAAACTACGATCAGACGCCACCTACATAACCACAAGTTGTTTGGGATGGTTGCCATAAAAAAGCCTTTGCTGTCATCAAACAATAAAATCAAAGCGTTTGTCAAAACGTTACTGGAACTTTCATCGGGACCGGGTTCTATGGTCAGACGAGACCAAAATAGAGCTTTTTGGAAACTAACACCAGAGGTGGGTTTGGCGTAGACAGAAAGATAGCCATGCAGAAAAGTACCTCATCCCCACTGTGAAGCACGGTGGTGGATCTTTGATGTTGTGGGGCTGTTTTTCTTCCAAAGGCCCTGGACAACTTGTTAGGATACATGGTATTATGGACTCCATCAAGTACCAGCAGATATTAGATCAAAACCTGACTGCTTCTGCTAGGAAGCTTAAACTGGGCCGTGGTTGGATCTTCCACCAGGAAAATGATCCAAAAGCACACCTCAAAATCAACACAAAAACATGGTTCACTGACCACAGAATCAAGGTTTTGCCAGGGCCATCCCAGTTCCCTGGACCTAAACCCCATAGAAAACCTGTGGGATGAGCTGAAGAGGAGAGTCCACAAGCGTGGACCTCGGAATCTGAAGGATCTGGAGAGATTCTGTACGGAGGAACGGTCTCAGATCCCTTGCCATGTGTTCTCTAACCTCACTACGCATTAATAGGAGAAGACTCAGAGCTGTTATCTTGGCAAAGGGAGGTTGCACAAAGTATTGAATGAAGGGGTGCCGATAATTGTGGCATCACATTTATTTGAGAAAAAAATTATTTGTTTTATGATAAGAATAAACATTTTCTTTTTTAATTTTACTTGAATTAAAGGTTAGTTTTTTGTGAATATTTAGAACGAAAGACCAGGAGGATAAACAATAAAGACATTTTTGTTCACACCCCGTTTTGCTCATATTTACCAAAGGGTGCCAATATTAGTGGAGGGAGCTGTATATATGTTTAATGTGTGTTTTATATTGTATTATACAGGGCACATTTGGAAAAGAGACCTAGGTTTCAATATGTCTTCCCTGTCAAAATAAAGGTTCATAAATAAACTCCAGCTCCAGTTATTTTTAGTGGCCCCGGGGGGGTTGTTGATAAACCTTATGGAGATGAGGAAATCATACCCCTGTCTTTTCTGGAACACCGTTATCAGGTCGCTCTTCCTCTCGCATGTAGTCCAGAAAAGATTGCAGGCATTCTGCACCCGGATAGATGGTTTATGGGGAAAATCATTTAGCAGAAGAGGGTTTGTGGAACGAGGATGCAGTCATCTAACATACATGACACTGCTTAGTGAACCACAAGATATCCTGTCCTTTTTATCAATGTGATCTAATATGTTCTATTTGACAACATTCTTAGTTAGATTAAGTCAAATTAGATTTTAGACTATATTGTCACTATATCCGTCAAATAACACATTATATTGTACTTGCCAGGCTACTGTGGAATTGTAATGGTCATAATGACATTGACCAATAGACTGCCAGCGTGACAAATTGAACCTCCGTTGTTTCTGGATCTCATTTTATCTGTCCGGAACTCGGGTTTCTTGTAGACAGAAGTAAATATAATAAGAAACATCCAGTAGAATAAGAATCATCATGAACACAGTCTGATTGGTTCTACGGGGCATTACAGCTGTAGAACTCTGGAACAATTCTGGAATTCTGGAGATAAGGTGGCTGACAGTTTCGCTGTAACGGTTTTGACTTCAAAGTTATTGTTTGTTATGGATGCCAGGTAGGTTGTGCCTACCAGAGAAAATATTGATTTCTCCTTTTTTGTTTGTGAGGGAGTGAGTCCCGTCTGGTCCGTCAAGTCTACACCAATACAAAGGACTCACGTAAAAGTCAGTATGGAAATAAAACTTTTCATTAACCCTTAAAACATTGCAAATAACTTCAAAACCACTGTGTTCTTTTGCGTCGGTTGTAAAATAAATGATCACTTACATAATAACGTCACAACACAATGATCTCTGGTTCCTCGAGAAAAGTACCGTCCAGCCCGGTAAATGAGTTCAAATCAACTCAAGTGACATCAGTCACGCAAAGTTTGTCCGTTCATAAAGTGTAGCTTAAACTCAGTCTCAATCATACAATCAAAATCTCAAAGTCTTTTACCACTCAACAATAAAGGTTACCAGAATTCCCAGTAGTCTTCACCCCCAACTGAACACCATCCATCCCCTATATGACTCCATTATTGAACGGCAACTCATAACAACATCCACAACAATAGTTCCCTAAATGTATTGTAGTGTATTGAGATTATGACGTTGTTAATGTTTTAAGTGGAATCAGAGAGAATGTTGATTTTAGTATCAAGAGGGAATGTTTTAGTGTAACGCCACATACAACAGACAGGAAGTGTGTTGTAGACAGGGGAGACTGGTGATTGGCCAGAAGAGGGAGCATCTTTTTGCATTGTTTATAAATAGGGGGAAAAACGAAGGAGGAGGCAGAGCGGCCATTCTGAGGCGTCGCTCTCCGGGTGTCATGTCACCTGTCACTTATGCTAAAGCTTGTGATCTGAATAAACCTTATGATCAAAGATTCAGTATGAGCGGACTCCTTTGTTTATCAGCAATAATTGCCACCACTCACTCGATACGACAGTATGTTGCATTTATGTTAGATTTGTAGTTTTATCATGCAATTCAATTGTATTCTGCATGCAATTCAATTGTATTCTGCCATGTGAATGAATTAAATTATTTGAACTTGTAATATTTAATTAAAAACATTGACAAAGCCCTAGTCATGTCTAATAGATATAGCCATGAAACAAGCCAGAGCATCCCGCTAACATTCCTAGATTGTCATTCACACGCCATATCCAGCGGACAAGGCTCCTTTCCTATCATAGTATGACAGTGTCAACAACGTTAGGAGAATGGGCTGTATCCTCTCCCAATGTTTTTACAGCTAACAGTGTAAACAATCGGCTTATGAAATCTCCCAGCGTGAAGGCTACTATTAGGCCATGTTGTGCAATGTGCTTTGAATGGTGGATATCTCACTGTATAGTGTGAGATGCTGCCACCATTTCAGATTTGTGACATGGTACTTAACGTACATCTTTCTCTCCACGCCCCTCCTCTCCACGCCCCTCCTCTCCACGCCCCTTCTCTCCACCGGCCCTCCTCTCCACGCCCCTCCTCTCCACCGGCCCTCCTCTCCACGCCCCTCCACTCCACGCTCCTCCTCTCCACACCCCTTCTCTCCACACCCCCTCCTCTCCACGCCCCTCCTCTCCACACCCCTCCTCTCCACGCCCCTTCTCTCCACGCCCCTCCTCTCCACGCCCCTCCTCTCCACGCCCCTCCTCTCCACGCCCCTTCTCTCCACGCCCCTCCTCTCCACGCCCCTCCTCTCCACGCCCCTCCTCTCCACACCCCCTCCTCTCCACGCCCCTTCTCCACGCTCCTCCTCTCCACGCCCCTCCTCTCCATGCTCCTCCTCACCACGCCCCTCCTCTCCACTCCCCTCCAAGGTAACTTCTGACCTACCCTGTGGATACTAAGTGGTCATCATCCAACCCTGGCTATAATATGTAGACCTATAGTCTACCTCCCATACCTGGTCTGATACCTGGAGCTATGTTGTAGAGTCATTATATAGCATGCCTACCTGCAACAGGTGAGTAGACACTATTTAACCAGATAGAATCGTGGGGTAAGCAGTGGGGACAAGCCCAACACTTACAAACCCTCCAGTGTATTAGTCCTCATAGTGTTAGCTGGGACAGAAGCCTGCACACCCTGTGTCTCTCCAGGAACAGAGTTGGTGACCAATGCCCTTCATGCCTGACAGGTCAGGAAAGCCTGATCCCTACTAACCCTAGTATAGGCAGCCCTACTATACTTAATAGCACAGATAGAGTCTCTTGTTATTGTGGTGTTGGTCATTAGACCATATAAATGCAGTGTTGATCTGGGCCTGGACTCAGAGCCCAGGGTCTTGGTCCGTTGGCACTAATCCCTGCAACCCAAATAAACCCGTAGCTGTTAGAAACTTGTTGTCTAGATCTGAAAGTGTTGGATAGGTGTAAGCAATATGCTGGCAGCTCAATCTTGACCTCTGATTGGGATTAAGGAAATGTCCTGTTATGGAGTGTTGTTTTTGTATTTGAAATTGGATTTGGTACACACATATTTTTTTTTGGGGGGGGGGGGGTCTGATCTGATCTGGACTCTGCAAGACACTGCTTATCTCTGCAACATAGATAATACTTATGTAAATAAGGTATTTCTGTTTTTAATTCTTAATACATTTGCAAACATTTCCAAAAACCTATTTTTGCTTTGTCATTATGGGGTATTCTGTGTAGATTGATGAGGATTTTTATTTATTTCATCACTTTTAGAATAAGGCTGTAACTTAACAAAATGTGGAAAAAGTCAAGGGGGTCTGAATACTTTCCGAAATGCACTATAGATACATGCAGGTAGTTAGGTATACGTGCAGGTAAATATAATATAACACTTTCTAACACTATTTGCTCTGTTTAACACCTTAAATATGCATCACCCATCTAGTTAGCTATTTGTAGCTAACGTTAGCTATTTGTAGCTAGCTAGTCTAGCGTTATCTAAACAATCGCCAGCTGCATCGCATTCACATTTTTTTAAAAACGTGAAATATTTGTTCAAACTAACTATCCTATCTATCTATCTATCTATCTATCTATCTATCTATCTATCTATCTATCTATCTATCTATCTATCTATCTATCTATCTATCTATCTATCTATCTATCTATCCATCTATCCATCCATCCATCCATCCATCCATCCATCCATCCATCCACTCATTTCTGATGATCCATTGATCTAATCCATGACGTCTTGACGGCTGTGTTGCAAGCTAAATGCTACAAAAAAAAAGTAAACAAATTATTTGGACCAATGAGAGTAGAGCTACTGGCGTCACACACACATGGCCATATACGGCATTGAGTTGGCAGCCATATTGGATCTTCTATCCGGTGATCTCCCTGGAACCGGGACCACGTTCTACCTTCGGCATAGAGCAGTATATAATATTTATATTTACATTTTAGTCATTTAGCAGACGCTCTTATCCAGAGCGGCTTACAGTTAGTGAGTGCATACATTTTCCTACATACATATATAATAGATATATCTATATCATAGAGCCTAATCGTATTTACAGTTTTTACAAGTTTGTTATTACGTTTGTTAAAGTTCAATTTCTGCAAAAAAAAACTTTGATAACATAAAAAAACTATTACATTCAAATGCCTCTCATGTGAAGAGGTGATGTGCTACATACGCTTAGCTTCCTGAAACGGGTCATATTGTCACTTCAATGCTTTAATCTCATGGTAAAACTAATCTACACTGTGGAAAACAAAGAAAATAAGGTTGGAGTCACGTGGTGGTGGTTAGTGTCATACTATTGGTTAGACAGTTTCCCCTTTAATGAGGTTGACAGTTAAAACTGTCTCTTACATCAGGCTGAGTCACACAGAGGATCCAGTGGTGAAGTGAACAGACACAAACCTACAACTGAGATAACAGCAGACGTTACAACCGTAGAAGTTACAACAGTAGAAGTTACAACCGTAGAAGTTACAACAGTAGAAGTTACAACTGTAGAAGTTACAACAGTAGAAGTTACAACTGTAGAAGTTACAACAGTAGAAGTTACTGCATTTGAGCACAAGTCTGTAAAGATGTCAGAGGCAAACTATGACAACAGAGATGGATTTAAAGGCAAAACACCTAATGAAATAAAGACCATGGATATTGATGATTGTATATACAGCAACGAAACACCCATCAAGCCCTGCAGGAAGGATGGAGTTGGTGATCAACCATCAGGTAACAGTTTATCCTGGTATAGTGCTTGATACTGACACATACGTATACCCCAAAACACACACACACACACACACACACACACACACACACACACACACACACACACACACACACACACACACACACACACATACACACACACACACACACACTGTTGCTACTGTCTATTATCTATCCTGTTGCCTAGTTACTTGACCCCTACCTCCATGTACAGTTCTTTCAGAAAGTAACGTTAGTGTCACGTCTTCTCCATTTTGCTCGTATTAAGCACACGTTTTAAAATCAGCAAGGGATTCCTGCATAGCTATAAAATCTGACTGTAGTTTTGACACAGCCAGATCACCAGTCGGGGCCACAGCATACATAGTAGTATCATCTGTCACTTCTCCTCCCGTTGCTCCCCTCCGGCGCTCTGATTCGCCGGTCTACTGAGCCACCACCTCGGCAAACACAGGAATGGAAACCCATTGTTTGCCATCTCTTTGAAAATAACTTATGTCTGTGAAACATTGTTGCATTTAACGTGGAACTGACAGCATCTTAGCAACATGACTTCTTATTAAAATCTGTTCAAATAGGAAGAATATGACACTTAAAAAAAACAAAAGTTCTTAGAATGTTTGGGAATTACATAGAGTGGAAAAGCGGCCGTGCGTTTGGACAATTAATAGACACTGCAGTAAATAAAACCGAATAAAAACATCTGTCTGTTCCAGGACCGGAGTCTACACAGACCGGTGTGCTATAGCCGATCAGAGCTACAGTAGACCTTTATACAAACAAGCCATTTGCCACATGAGCCTGCCATCATTCACTTTGACCTGGACTGTGTGTTTACAGGCTGTTGCAACAGCGCGACTTTAGATCATTGGAACGCATTCGCCAAAAGCCAGAAAATACACCTGAATGGATTCCTGCAAATACGTAAACACCACATTTGGGAACTTTTCAGTCCTATTGATCAAACAACCATGAAAAGGTAGGCCCTCTCTCCGTCAGTTATGCACATCAACAACATTTACATTTACATTTTAGTCATTTAGCAGACGCTCTTATCCAGAGCGACTTACAGGAGCAATTAGGGTTAAGTGCCTTGCTCAAGGGCACATCGACAGATTTTTCACCTAGTCAGCTCGGGGATTAGAACCAGCGACCTTTCGGTTACTGGCACAACGCTCTTAACCACTAAGCTACCTGCCGCTAGCCAGAACAAGATGAGCTAAAATCTAATGAAGGAACATTATGGTATGCGATTTGGAGTGGGTCTAGGGTTTCCCGGGATGATGGTGTTGATGTGAGCCATAACCAGCCTTTCAAAGCACTTCATGGCTACCGACGTGAGTGCTACGGGGCGGTAATCATTTAGGCAGGTTACCGTCGCTTCCTTGGGCACAGGGACTATGGTGGACTGCTTGAACCATGTAGGTATTACAGACTTGGTCAGTGAGAGGTTGAAAATGTCAGTGAAGACTGGGTTTCCCTTTGTAGTCCGTAACAGTTTTCAAGCCCTGCCACATCCGACGAGCGTCAGAGCCGGTGTAGTAGGATTCAATCTTAGTCTTGTATTGACGCTTTGCCTGTTTGATGGTCCGTCGGAGGGCGTAGCGGGATTTCTTATAAGCGTCCGGATTAGTGTTCCGCTCCTTGAAAGCGGCAGCTCTAGCCTTTAGCTCGATGCGGATGTTGCCTGTAATCATTTTGCTTCTGGTTGGGATATGTATGTACGGTCACTGTGGGGACGACGTCGTCAATGCACTTATTGATGAAGCCGGTGACTGAGGTGGTATACTCCTCAATGCCATTGGATGAATCCCGGAACACATTCCAGTCTGTGCTTGCTACATAAATAGATACGCTAGCCTATTAGCGACGTTATGACTGACTTGTGATCATTGCCCTTGCTAGTTTGATTGTATTGACATACCCAGCCTTAGTTATATTTATTCGTTTTTTGTCCAGAATATTGAGTCATTGAAACTGAAACGGTGCATCTTGAATGTAGTCAGCAAACAATGTACCAGGCCAGCTGTGATTTACAACCAGATAGCAATATTTTTTTTGGTGCTCAAAAGTTCCCAAACGGCCCACCCCAGTGAAGGAAAGCCACCTTGTGTGAATATATTTCACGTGCTTTACGATTGTGTTGTCTACTTTGTGAATGATTTCTCTATTGTACTACATAATTGATAAGTCGCATACCTCCATGGTACGCATCAGTAGGGATTAAAAGTGAGTGTACCCTCCACTGCACCACTGGCCCTTTGTGTTTTACAAAAAGTCTCTTACATGAGTGGTTACGGTTGCTGTCCTTTAAGAATCACGAACCTGTCACAAACTGAAGGCCTATAGGTTTGCGCAAACATGTCTGTAATAGATAAGGCTGTTAAGATATTAATGTATCAAGAACGGAGTGTATATACAGTGGGGAGAACAAGTATTTGATACACTGCCGATTTTGCAGGTTTTCCCTACTTACAAAGCATGTAGAGGTCTGTAATTTTTATCATAGGTACACTGCAACTGTGAGAGACAGAATCTAAAACAAAAATCCAGAAAATCTCATTGTATGATTTTTAAGTAATTAATTTGCATTTATTGCATGACATAAGTATTTGATCACCTACCAACCAGTAAGAATTCCGGCTCTCACAGACCTGTTAGTTTTTTTTAAGAAGCCCTCCTGTTCTCCAGTCATTACCTGTATTAACTGCACCTGTTTGAACTCGTTACCTGTATAAAAGACACCTGTCCACACACTCAATCAAGCAGACTCCAACCTCTCCACAATGGCCAAGACCAGAGAGCTGTGTAAGGACATCAGGGATAAAATTGTAGACCTGCACAAGGCTGGGATGGGCTACAGGACAATAGGCAAGCAGCTTGGTGAGAAGGCAACAACTGTTGGCGCAATTATTAGAAAATGGAAAAGTTCAAGATGACCATCAATCACCCTCGGTCTGGGGCTCCATGCAAGATCTCACCTCGTGGGGCATCAATGATCATGAGGAAGGTGAGGGATCAGCCCAGAACTACACGGCAGGACCTGGTCAATGACCTGAAGAGAGCTGGGACCACAGTCTCAAAGAAAACCATTAGTAACACACTACGCCGTCATGGATTAAAAATCCTGCAGCGCACGCAAGGTCCCCCTGCTCAAGCCAGCGCATGTCCAGGCCCGTCTGAAGTTTGCCAATGACCATCTGGATGATCCAGAGGAGGAATGGGAGAAGGTCATGTGGTCTGATGAGACAAAAATAGAGCTTTTGGTCTAAACTCCACTCACCGTGTTTGGAGGAAGAAGAAGGATGAGTACAACCCCAAGAACACCATCCCAACCGTGAAGCATGGAGGTGGAAACATCATTCTTTGGGGGATGCTTTTCTGCCAAGGGGACAGGACGACTGCACCGTATTGAGGGGAGGATGGATGGGGCCATGTATCGCGAGATCTTGGCCAACAACCTCCTTCCCTCAGTAAGAGCATTGAAGATGGGTCGTGGCTGGGTCTTCCAGCATGACAATGACCCGAAACACACAGCCAGGGCAACTAAGGAGTGGCTCCGTAAGAAGCATCTCAAGGTCCTGGAGTGGCCTAGCCAGTCTCCAGACCTGAACCCAATCGAACATCTTTGGAGGGAGCTGAAAGTCCGTATTGCCCAGCGACAGCCCTGAAACCTGAAGGATCTGGAGAAGGTCTGTATGGAGGAGTGGGCCAAAATCCCTGCTGCAGTGTGTGCAAACCTGGTCAAGACCTACAGGAAACGTATGATCTCTGTAATTGCAAACAAAGTTTCTGTACCAAATATTAAGGTCTGCTTTTCTGTTGTATCAAATACTTATGTCATAAAATAAAATGCAAATTAATTACTTAAAAATCATACAATGTGATTTTCTGGATTTTTGTTTTAGATTCCGTCTCTCACAGTTGAAGTGTACCTATGATAAAAATTACAGACCTCTACATGCTTTGTAAGTAGGAAAACCTGCAAAATCGGCAGGTTATCAAATACTTGTTCTCCCCACTGAATTTGGCCTGGCGAAGCGGTTTTATGCTGGTCTCAGGTTGAAAAGTACGAGTCCTCACTGTCCAAGACAGAGTCAAGACCAAAAGTACAAATGTATCCAACATCGAGCCAAGCACGAGACACTGTGTGGTCTCGAGACCGGATGAGTCCTACAACACTGGTATTCAAAATGGACAAAATCTACCCACAATGCCCCATAATGACGCAGTGCAAACATGTAAGACATTTTTGCAAATGTATTGAAAATGAAATATCTAATTTACATATGTATTCACACCCCTGAGTCAATACATGTTAGAATCACCTTTGGCAGCGATTACAGCTGTGAGTCTCTGGGTAAGTCTCTAAGAGCTTTTACACACCTGGATTGGACAATATCTGCCCATTTATTATTTTCATCTGTCAAATTCGTTGTTGATCATTGCTAGACAACCATTTTCAAGTCTTTGCCATAGATTTTCAAGCAGATTTAAGTAAACTGTAACTCTGCAAACTTCTTGTGGCCTTGTGTTTTAGGTTATTGTCTTGTTGAATGGTGAATTCATCTCCAAGTGTCTGGTGGAAAGCAAACTGAACCAGGTTTTCCTCTAGGATTTTGCCTGTGTTTAAATCCAGCCAGTTTCTTTTTTTATCCTGAAAAACTATGGAGAGTGGTACTCCTTAATGTGTTATATTGGATTTGCCCCAAACATAACACTTTGTATTGAGGACAAAATGTTAATTGCTTTGCCACATGTTTTGCAGTATTACTTTAGTGTGTAGTGTCGAGAAAACGATGCTGAGATGATGTGAGAACAAGAAATCCGCTGACACTGTCCTCGATTATAATTATTTATTACATTTAAGATCTCAGCGCCAATTTACAGACTCCTGCAGACATCTGGAGAATAACCGGCCCCAATCTCTAATGTGTTATTCTCCCCTCCTTTGTCCCAAACCATAGTCTATATATCCTATGTAACCTGATATGGGTGTTTTCCCCTACAAACCAATCCCAGGACTCCACCTAACAGACTCCCTCTGTTTTAGGGTGCCCCTATAGAAATGCTCTCCAGATGATTCCTCAAGCTGAGTCAACATCTTCTAAGACCATTTGCAAACGTCAGCAAAATTGTAAATTGTTCAGACACTACAAGTGCCTTGTTGCAAACATGTTTAGGAATATTTTTATTCTGTACAGTATACTGTATCTTTGTAGTGACTGGGTGTATTGACACACCATCCAAAGTATTATTAATAACTTCACCATGCTCAAAGGGATATTCAATGTCAGCTTTTTTATTTTTTACCCATCTACCAATAGGTGCCCTTCTTTGCGAGGCATTGGAACACCACCCTGGACTTTGTGGTTGAATCTGTGTTTGAAATTCACTGCTCGACTGAGGAGGGACCTTACAGATAATTGTAGGTGTGGGGTACAGAGATGAGGTAGTCATTCAAAAATCACTACTATTGCACACAGATTGAGTCCATGCAACGTATTATGTGACTTGTTAAACAACTTTTTTACTCCTGAACGTATTAAGGCTCGCCATAACAAAGGGGTTGAATACTTATTGACTCGAGACATTTCAGCTTTTCATTTTTAATTAATTTGTAAACATTTCTAAAAACATAACTCCAGACCAGGCCAGTGACACATTTTTATTTATTTAGACTGTAACACAACAAAATGTGAAAAAAGTCACTTTCTGATGACCTCGTATCCGTGCACATGGACTCGGTACTGGTACTGACTGTATATAGCCATGTCATTTTTACTTGTTCATGTTATTCGTTATTCACTGTGTATTTGTTATTCTTTTTTACTCTGCATTGTTGGAAAAGGACCCATAAGTCATCATTTCACTTTTAGTCTGCACCTGTTGTTTATGAAGCATGTGAAAAATGAAAATGTGATTTGATTTGGACTGAAATAGGTGCCAGTACTCATTTTGGGTGCCTGAACTCTGCAATATGTTTAAGCCAGTGTTCTATAAGAGGTTCTGGAACTCAAGCAGTATAAAGTGTGAGGTGCTGGAACTCAGTTCTGGTGTTCTGTCCCTTGTCAAGTTTGTGTTTTTTCCTCGGTGCTTCAAAGAGCAAATGGACACAAAAGTCGATGCAAATACTACGCTGATAAAGAGCAAGTTCTTATGGTAATAATTTGTGCTTCAGTGTTTTATCAGTGGTGGAAGAGATACTCTGGGGCTGCTGCAGTGAGTCTGGGTCTGCTGTGTGTTCTCCTATTGGCTGGGATCATAGGCCTGTTGCTCTACCGTGAGTTTGATATGTTCTCAATCAAACTTTCTCTTAATCATCAGTGGTGTTATGACCAGGGTTCAATTCCATTTCAACTCCATTCAATTCAATTCAGAAAGTACACCAAATTCCAATTCCAATTCCACATTGTCCTCATTGAAAAATATTGAAGAGAATTGGACTTGGAATTCCAGTGTACCTCCTGAATAGACTGGAATTGAAATGCAATTGAACCCAACCCTGGTAATGATAGATTAACTTTTCCACTGTTACCTTCTTCGTTGATGGTATTATTTCACAGAGCAAAACCAATTAACCAGATCCAACACCCTGACCAAAGAGAGAGACCAGTTACAGACCAGCGGCAACAACCTGACTGAAGAGAGAGACCAGCTACAGACAAGCAACAACACCCTGACTACAGAGAGAGACCAGTTACAGACCAGTTACAACACTCTGACCAAAGAGAGAGACCAGTTACAGACCAGCCACAACACCCTGACCAAAGAGAGAGACCAGCTACAGACCAGATCCAACACTCTGACCAAAGAGAGAGACCAGCTACAGACGAGAAACAACACCCTGACTACAGAGAGAGAACCAGCTACAGACCAGTTACAAGACCCTGACCAAAGAGAGAGACCAGCTACAGACCAGTTCCAACACTCTGTCCAAAGAGAGAGACCACTTACAGACCAGTTACAACACCCTGACCAAAGTGAGAGACCAGCTACAGACCAGTTACAAGACCCTGACCAAAGAGAGAGACCAACTACAGACCAGTTACAAGACCCTGACCAAAGAGAGAGACCATTTGCAGATCAGTTCCAACACTCTGACCAAAGAGATTGGCCAGCTACAGACCAGATACAACACCCTGACCAAAGAGAGAGACCAGTTGCAGATCAGTTATAACACCCTGACCAAAGAGAGAGACCAGTTGCAGATCAGTTACAACACCCTGACCAAAGAGAGAGACCAGTTGCAGATCAGTTCCAACACCCTGACCAAAGAGAGAGACCAGCTACAGACCA
Source organism: Coregonus clupeaformis (assembly GCF_020615455.1). Classification (NCBI taxonomy): domain Eukaryota; kingdom Metazoa; phylum Chordata; class Actinopteri; order Salmoniformes; family Salmonidae; genus Coregonus; species Coregonus clupeaformis. The sequence goes on along the minus strand of NW_025535151.1, from coordinate 66,582 downwards.
GCTACAACACCCTGACCAAAGAGAGAGACAAGCTACAGACCAGTTACAACACCCTGACCGAAGAAAGAGACCAGCAACAGACCAGATACAACACCCTGACTGCAGACAGAGACCAGCAACAGACCAGATACAACACCATGACCAAAGAGAGAGACCATCTACAGACCAGATACAACACCCTGACCAAAGAGAGAGACCAGTTGCAGATCAGTTACAACACCCTGACCAAAGAGAGAGACCAGCTACAGACCAGCTATAACACCCTGACCAAAGAGAGAGACCAGCTACAGACCAGAAATAACACCCTGACCAAAGAGAGAGACCAGTTACAGACCAGCTATAACACCCTGACCAAAGAGAGAGACCAGCTACAGACCAGTTACAAGACCCTGACCAAAGAGAGAGACCAGCTACAGACCAGATCCAACACTCTGACCAAAGAGAGAGACCAGCTACAGACCAGATCCAACACTCTGACCAAAGAGAGAGACCAGCTACAGACCAGAAACAACACTCTGACCAAAGAGAGAGACCAGCTACAGACCAGATCCAACACTCTGACCAAAGAGAGAGACCAGCTCCAGACCAGAAACAACACCCTGACTACAGAGAGAGACCAGTTACAGACCAGCTATAACACCTGACCAAAGAGAGAGACCAGCTACAGACCAGTTACAAGACCCTGACCAAAGAGAGAGACCAGCTACAGACCAGTTACAACACCCTGACCGAAGAAAGAGACCAGCAACAGACCAGATACAACACCCTGACCAAAGACAGAGACCAGCTACAGACCAGATACAACACCCTGACCAAAGAGAGAGACCAGTTGCAGATCAGTTACAACACCCTGACCAAAGAGAGAGACCAGTTGCAGATCAGTTCCAACACCCTGACCGAAGAAAGAGACCAGCAACAGACCAGATACAACACCCTGACCAAAGAGAGAGACCATCTACAGACCAGATACAACACCCTGACCAAAGAGAGGGACCAGCTACAGACCAGTTACAAGACCTTGACCAAAGAGAGAGACCAGTTGCAGATCAGTAACAACACCCTGACCAAAGAGAGAGACCAGCTACAGACCAGCTTTAACACCCTGACCAAAGAGAGAGACCAGCTACAGACCAGTTACAACACCCTGACCAAAGAAAGAGACCAGCAACAGACCAGATACAACACCCTGACTGCAGAGAGAGACCAGCAACAGACCAGATACAACACCCTGACCAAAGAGAGAGACCATCTACAGACCAGATACAACACCCTGACCAAAGAGAGAGACCAGTTGCAGATCAGTTCCAACACCCTGACCGAAGAAAGAGACCAGCAACAGACCAGATACAACACCCTGACCAAAGAGAGAGACCATCTACAGACCAGATACAACACCCTGACCAAAGAGAGAGACCAGCTACAGACCAGATACAGCACCCTGACCAAAGAGAGAGACCATCTACAGACCAGAAACAACACCCTGACTACAGAGAGAGACCAGTTACAGACCAGCTATAACACCCTGACCAAAGAGAGAGACCAGCTACAGACAAATTACAAGACCCTGACCAAAGAGAGAGACCAGCTACAGACCAGTTACAACACCCTGACCGAAGAAAGAGACCAGCAACAGACCAGATACCACATCCTGACTGCAGAGAGAGACCAGCAACAGACCAGATACAACACCCTGACCAAAGAGAGAGATCATCTACAGACCAGATACAACACCCTGACCAAAGAGAGAGACCAGTTGCAGATCAGTTACAACACCCTGACCAAAGAGAGAGACCAGTTGCAGATCACTTCCAACACCCTGACCAAAGAGAGAGACCAGCTACAGACCATCTACAACACCCTGACCAAAGAGAGAGACCAGCTACAGACCAGTTACAACACCCTGACCGAAGAAAGAGACCAGCAACAGACCAGATACAACACCCTGACTGCAGAGAGAGACCAGCAACAGACCAGATACAACACCCTGACCAAAGAGAGAGACCAGTTGCAGATCAGGTCCAACACCCAGACCGAAGAAAGAGACCAGCAACAGACCACATACAACACCCTGACCAAAGAGAGAGACCATCTACAGACCAGATACAACACCCTGACCAAAGAGAGAGAAGAGCTACAGACCAGTTACAAGACCTTGACAAAAGAGAGAGACCAGTTGCAGATCAGTTCCAACACCCTGACCAAAGAGAGAGACCAGCTACAGACCAGCTACAACACCCTGACCAAAGAGAGAGACCAGCTACAGACCAGTTACAAGACCTTGACCAAAGAGAGAGACCAGTTGCAGATCAGTTCCAACACCCTGACCGAAGAAAGAGACCAGCTACAGACCAGATACAACACCCTGACCAAAGAGAGAGACCATCTTCAGACCAGATACAACACCCTGACCGAAGAAAGAGACAAGCAACAGACCAGATACAACTCCCTGACCAAAGAGAGAGACCAGTTACAGACCAGATACAACACTCTGACTAAAGAGAGAGACCAGATACAGACCAGATACAACACCCTGACCAAAGAGAGAGAACAACTAAAGAAAGAGACAGAACGTCTGAAACAATCTTTGGTTGAGAAAGGTGAGGGAAATTATCTAATGATTTGACAGTCTCTGTATCCGTTCACATGCCACTTACAAACAGGCAATTCAACTTACATTAAAGGAAAAATCTATGACTTCCAAACCGACCATTAGTTAGTGCCCTGTCTTCCTCAAGTGTTTGATTGAGACTTAATTCAATGTGATATTAAAGTGACTAAAGCGAGACATTTTCAACTTAAAGAGTGTCCGCAAGGATGGAAGAAGCTTGGTAGCCGTTGTTACTGCATCTCTACTAAGAAGAACACCTGGGAGAAGAGCAGACAGGACTGCAGAGATAACGGAGCAGACCTGGTGATCATCAACAGCCAAGACAAACAGGTGTGTGTGTGTGTGTGTGTGTGTGTGTGTGTGTGTGTGTGTGTGTGTGTGTGTGTGTGTGTGTGTGTGTGTGTGTGTGTGTGTGTGTGTGTGTGTGTGTGTGTGTGTGGGCGTAAGAGAGAGATACAGAGAGAGAGAGAGAGAGAGAGAGAGAGAGAGAGGTAATGGCTAAGTATTAATAATGTTGTCTCTCTCCCACAACTACAGACATTTGTCAATTGGTTATGTGGAGTGAAGAACTATGTCTGGATTGGTCTGACTGACTCTGTTACTGAGGGGACCTGGAAATGGGTGGACGACACACCACTGACCACAACGTAAGACATTTAATGAGTTCTGTGTTACCATGAAATCACTGTCTGGAGTAGTAGGCTCTGAGAATGGACAGCCTGATTCTATGTGTTGTTTCTACTACAGGTATTGGAACAGTGGACAGCCTGATTCTATGTGTTGTTTCTTCTACAGGTATTGGAACAGTGGACAGCCTGATTCTATGTGTTGTTTCCTCTACAGGTATTGGAACAGTGGACAGCCTGATTCTATGTGTTGTTTCTTCTACAGGTACAGGAACAGTGGACAGCCTGATTCTATGTGTTGTTTCTTCTACAGGTATTGGAACAGTGGAGAGCCTGATTCTATGTGTTGTTTCTTCTACAGGTACTGGAACAGTGGACAGCCTGATTCTATGTGTTGTTTCTTCTACAGGTATTGGAACAGTGGACAGCCTGATTCTATGTGTTGTTTCTTCTACAGGTACTGGAACAGTGGACAGCCTGATTCTATGTGTTGTTTCTTCTACAGGTACTGGTACAGTGGACAGCCTGATTCTATGTGTTGTTTCTTCTACAGGTATTGGAACAGTGGACAGCCTGATTCTATATGTTGTTTCTTCTACAGGTATTGGAACAGTAGACAGCCTGATTCTATGTGTTGATTCTTCTACAGGTATTGGAACAGTGGACAGCCTGATTCTATATGTTGTTTCTTCTACAGGTATTGGAACAGTGGACAGCCTTATTCTATGTGTTGTTTCTTCTACAGGTACTGGAACAGTGGACAGCCTGATTCTATGTGTTGTTTCTTCTACAGGTATTGGAACAGTGGACAGCCTGATTCTATGTGTTGTTTCTTCTACAGGTATTGGAACAGTGGACAGCCTGATTCTATGTGTTGTTTCTTCTACAGGTACTGGTACAGTGGAGAGCCTAATGGTGGTGTGTACGAGAGCTGTGCGTATTTCTACTCCCGGTCATCAGACACAGGAGCATGGTGGGACTATGACTGTTCTTATCGATACAGATGGATCTGTGAGAAATAGGATTCTCTGTACTGCTAGAGACCATTTCAGACAGATGTTTTAAATCCTTAAACCCAGACTTGGACCAAACAAAATAGCGATTGATTTGCAACGCTTGTAGTTAACCATTGATTCCTTCCAAACCACTCATTGTTGAATTTCTGATTTCCTACTTGATGTGTAATGTTTATGTCCAATGACGATGAGCACCGATACCTTGTATCTATAATTTGTTCTTAACTGACTTGCCTAGTTAAATTAAAAATAAATACAAATTCTGCGGTGATATAGTGAGTGACAGAACACTGAACCAATCACGGCGCAACTAGAGAACATTACCAAAGCATACGCTCTGTATATTCCGCTGGCTGCCCCACCACCCCAGAAAGCACTGAGCGAGGCTGAAACACCTGCATTTAGGAGCTGCCTTACTCAAGAAAGAGAACATGTCGTAGCTGGCCGCGACCGGGAGACCCATGGGGCGGCGCACAATTGGCCCAGTGTCGTCCAGGGAAAGAATGGCTGGCAGGGATGTAGCTCAGTTGGTAGAGCACGGCGTTTGCAACGCCAGGGTTGTGGGTTCGATTCCCATGGGGGGCCAATATGAAAAATAAAAAAATTATGTATGGACTCACTAACTGTAAGTCGCTCTGGATAAGAGCGTCTGCTAAATGACTGAAATGTAAAAATGTATGCGGCTTCATTAACTCAAATATATATATTTTTTACATTGTTTGCTAACTGATATGTGACATGAATTAATGCCAAAATAACATGCAAAACAGGCAAAAATATTAAATAAATGATTATTATTATATATATATATGTGTGTATTTAAAAAAAAAATCTAAACAGGTGAGGCCCTGAATTGTGTTCATTTCTTGTGGAATTGAAAAAAGTTAGCGTTTAATACGGTTGAAATGTTTACAAACTAGATGCGCTGAAATGAAAGCAACTTCTGACAATGAACACTTGGATTATAGTGATATTATGTCTCATCTCGCAAACAATGTAAAGTGTGTTTAGAGATATAACCTAGAGCCAGGCTTGTTGATTTTTAATCCGAGGGTATCCTGCTATTGAGGGAGTTCTATTACGCTGGCCCGGGTTGAACTGGACAATGGGCCGTCACGTCATTGGGCTAAAGCGGGGAGGGAGGAGCACCCTTCTCAAATCAAACAGTTATCTGCACCCCACGGTCATGTTGTCAACAAAGCAGCATCATGCATCGTCAAGAAACATACAACATCTCTTTTCCATTAAATAAACGTTTGAATTTTCAAACTAGATTTACTTTGGAAGGCATTTAAAGCCTTTTATCAAAAGCAATCACTTAATTTGCATGTGAAAACACAGAATGCTACTCATTTCTCCATGTGCTTATTTACGTCACTTTTGTTTTGAGCCGACTTTTGCCGTCGGCCAGAGCGGAGCACCTGATTCATGCCTGGGAGGCAGCCCGGCTCCAAAAGGAATGCAATCACTTTTCACCCGGTTCAAACTCCTCCCAACGTGGTAACCCGGGCCAGATAAACCAACCCCCTCACTGACACACTTGTTGAATTATGCAAGAGAACAAGACAACACAGTAATTCAGAGGTGACTGAAATTTCATTTTCTTTATAAAAAAAAAAAAAAAAAAATACCTGATAAAATAACAAAATGTATATATGAGTGCATTCTTACATGAAATGAGCGCCCGAAGTTGCACAGAATTTTCACAACGTTGAAGTTTGCGGTCAGCAGACCTGAAATTTGCTCAGTGCCATATTTTTTTTGAGGGAACATTGCTCATCATTACCATGGGAACATGGGACTAATCTGAAATCCTTCCTCGGAATGTATCCTGCCAAGCGGAAGGATACTATATTGGAGTAATCCGATAGCTAACGTAACCGTGGTTACACATGTAAACCTTCGTTTTGTTTGTATAGCTTGTTGGACCCGAGTTGTGTCAAGTCACTCCGGATCACACTAACCGTGTGCAGAAAGTAGTCCGTCATAACTTTTTCCCCACTGATCTTTGTCGATAGCGCCTGCTAAATTCAGGGCAGCCATGTTGGTGAGAGCAGTAGAAACACTTTAGCAGTTCTCCAATGGCTAACGCTATATCTTTCAAAAAAGCAGCGGTAGCAAGGATTATCTAAGTATACTGAGCAGCTCATGTTATAGACAGAAGCATGCTACATGGCAGACCAATCCGAACTCATCTCTCGGCACGTCCGGCCCATCCATTATCTCAGCCAATCATGGCTAGCGGGAAGGTTCCTGTCTTTTTCCGTGGGCTCTATGCCGACCTTCGAGGTATAACGTGGTCCCGGTTCCAGGGACATCACTGGATAGAAAAGCCAATATGGCTGCCAACGCAATGCCATATATGGACATGTGTTTGTGACGTCCGAACTCAGTAGCTCTCCTCTCATTGGTCCAAACGATTTGTTAGCTTTTTTTTTTTAGCTTGCAACACAGCCATCAAGGCGTCATAGATGAGATGAATTGATCATCAGAAATGGTTACAGTTAGATTGGCTAGTTAGTTTGAAAATACATGTAAAGTTTTTTTCAAATAAAAAAAACTAATCTGAATGCGATGCACAAGAGTTCTATTCACAAAACGCTCAGCTGGCGACTGTTTAGCTAATGCTAATTAGCTAGCTACAAATAGCTAGCATTAGCTACAAATAGCTAGCTAGATGGGTGATGCGTATTTAAGGTGTTAAACAGGAACTCTGGAGCTCAGGCCCAGATCAACACTGCATTTATATGGTCTAATGACCAACAACACAATAACAAGAGACTCTATCTAAGCTATTAAGTATAGTAGGGCTGCCTATACTAGGTTAGTAGGGATCAGGCTTTCCTGACCTGTCATGGCATGAAGGGCATTGGTCACCAACTCTGTTCCTGGAGAGACACAGGGTGTGCAGGCTTCTGTCCCAGCTAACACTATGAGGACTAATACACTGGAGGGTTTGTAAGTGTTGGGCTTGATAACCCCACTGCTTACCCCACGACTCTATCTGGTTGAATAGTGTCTACTCACCTGTTGCAGGTAGGCATGCTATATAATGACTCTACAACATAGCTCCAGGTATCAGACCAGGTATGGGAGGTAGACTATAGGTCTACATATTATAGCCAGGGTTGGATGATGACCACTTAGTATCCACAGAGCAGGTCAGAAGTTACCTTGGATTTAAGGGGAGGGCAATACCTTCACTTGCAACGTCATCGTAAATTAAGACTGATTCTTCAGTGTGTGTTAGCGTTCACCTCTATGGGATCGGTGTCCCGTATACGGGACGGTTGAGCTAACGTGCACTAATGTGATTAGCAAGACTGTTGTAAGTAACAGCAAACTTTCCAGGACATAGACATGTCTTATATGGGCAGAAAGCTTACATTCTTGTTAATCTAACTGCACTGTCCAATTTAAAGTAGCTATTACGGTGAAAAAAGACCATGCTGTTGTTTGAGGAGAGTGCACAACAACAAAAAACGTGTCACGGCAACTGGTTTGATACAGTCACCCTCTGAAGGTAAATAAGGTACTTACATTCAGTAATCTTGCTCTGATTTGTCATCCTAAGGGTCCCAGAGATAAAATGTAGCATCATTTTGTTTGATCAAATCAATTTTTATATTCAAATGTAGGAACTGGGTTCTACAGTTTGAACCCCTGTTATCTCTGGCTCCACACCCACCCCGCCAGGCCATCTAGATGTGTGAAAGGGTTAGTGTATAAGCTAATGATCCATCATGTATGACATTCCTGGGAGTGTGTAAACTTACATTGTGTATTACCATATAATTTTTTGTATGTTGTCTATAGTTATGTACTTGAAAATGTATCAATTGACCAATTGGCACATTTGGGCAGACTTCATACAAAATAGTCCAGTATTGCAATGCTTCACTGGATCAATCTGAAACTTTGCACACACACTGCTGCCAGTCTAGTGGCTACAATCTAAATTGCGTCTAAACTGCAATATTATATTGTGGCCTTTCTCTTGTTTTTCAAAGATGATGGAATAAAACATATATAGAAAATGCATGTTTTTTTGTTTGTATTATCTTTTACCAGATCTAATGTGTTATATTCTCCTACATTAATTTCACATTTCCACAAAGTCTATGCATGTCCTTGCTTCAGGTCCTGAGCTACAGGCAGTTAGATTTGGGTATGTCATTTAGGCGAAAATTGAAAAAAAGGTTCTGATCCTTAAGAGGTTAATAACTGCATTAAAACCTAAAATGTTTAATTGTAAATATGTTGCATGATGTATCTGATCAATTACGTATGTATCTGTTATAGTGTGGACAGTATTTAAATAATTACATTTAATATGTGTTGTACTTACCTGCAGTATAGTATGATTACTATTCATGTGTGCAAGGTCATTATTGGAATTGACAGTGACCTTTCCCTATTTATGATGTCATCACCCGGAGTCGGATCTGTACAATGCGACACTACCACATGTTGAGTGGGCTGTATCGCTTTGCTGTATTTGTACCGTTTGTACATGGCTGTACACATTTTATTTCTTAGGTTGAAAGTAAAGGAAAGTAATATTGAAATGCGTGTGGGCATTCCTTGTCAAGTTACGACAGTATCTAATAATATTTCTATATGGAATAGTTCAGGAGCCAAGGAGAGAGGATGCGCGTTGTGAGGAGTGCCGTGGAGAGGAGGGGCGTGGATAGGAGGGCTGGTGGAGAGGAGGGCCGTGGGGAGGAGGGCCTTGGAGAGGAGGGGCGTGGAGAGGAGGGACGTGGAGAGGAGGGCCAGTGGAGAGGAGGGGCTGGTGGAGAGGAGGTGCGTGGAGAGGAGGGCCGCTGGAGAGGAGGGGCGTGGAGAGGAGGCCCGGTGGAGAGGAGGCGTGGAGGAGGGGCGTGGAGAGGAGGGGCGTGGAGAGGAGGGGCTTGGAGAGGAGGGGCTGGGAGAGGAGGCGTGGGAGAGGAGGGCCAGTGGAGAGGAGGGGTGGAGAGGAGGGGGCTGGGAGAGGGGCGTGGGGAGGGCGTGGAGAGGAGCTGGTGGAGAAGGGCCGTGGAGAGGAGGGGCTTGGAGAGGAGGGGGCGTGGAGAGGAGGGCCAGTGGAGAGGAGGGGCGTGGAGAGGGGGGGCTGGTGGAGAGGAGGCCGTGGAGAGGAGGGGCTTGGAGAGGAGGGGCTGGGAGAGGAGGGGCTTGGAGAGGAGGGGCTGGGAGAGGAGGGTGGAGAGGAGGGGCTGGAGAGGAGGGGCTTGGAGAGGAGGGGGCTTGGGAGGATGGGCTGGTGGAGAGGAGGCTGTGGAGGGAGGGGCTTGGAGAGGAGGGGGCTGGGAGAGGAGGGGCTGGGAGAGGAGGGGGCTTGGAGAGGAGGGGCTGGGAGAGGAGGGGCGTGGAGAGGAGGGCGTGGAGAGGAGGGCCAGTGGAGAGGAGGGGCGTGGAGAGGAGGGGCTGGTGGAGAGGAGGGGCTTGGAGAGGAGGGCTGGGAGAGGAGGGGCTGGGAGAGGAGGGGCTGGGAGAGGAGGGGCTGGTGGAGAGGAGGGGCGTGGAGAGGAGGGGCGTGGAGAGGAGGGCTGGTGGAGAGGGGGGCGTGGAGAGGAGGGGTGTGGAGAGGAGGGGCTGTGGAGGGTAGGGGCTGTGGAGAGGAGGGCCGGTGGAGAGGAGGGGCTGAGAGGAGGACCTTGGAGAGGAGGGGCGTGGAGAGGAGGGCCGGTGGAGAGGAGGGGCTTGGAGAGGAGGACCTTGGAGAGGAGGGGCGTGGAGAGGAGGGCCGGTGGAGAGGAGGGGCTTGGAGAGGAGGGGCTGTGGAGAGGAGGGGGCTGTGGAGAGGAGGGGCTTGGAGAGGAGGGGCTGTGGAGAGGGAGGGACTGTGGAGGGGAGGGGCTGTGGAGAGGAAGGGCTGTGGAGAGGAGGGGCTGTGGAGGAGGGGCTGTGGAGAGGAGGGGCTGTGGGGAGAGGAGGACCGGTGGAGAGTAGGGGCGTGGAGAGGCGGGGCCTGTGGAGAGGCGGGGCGTGGAGAGGAGGGCCGTGGAGAGGAGGGGCGTGGAGAGGAGGGCCGGTGGAGAGGAGGGGCGTGGAGAGGAGGGGCGTGGAGAGGAGGGGCGTGGAGAGAAGGGGCGTGGAGAGGAGGGGCGTGGAGAGGAGGGGCTTGGAGAGGAGGGGTGTGGAGAGGAGGGGCGTGGAGAGGAGGGGCGTGGAGAGTAGGGGCTTGGAGAGGAGGGGCTGTGGAGAGGAAGGCCGGATGAGAGAAGGGGCGTGGAGAGAAAGATGTACGTTAAGTACCATGTCACCAATCTGAAATGGTGGCAGCATCTCACACTATGCTGTGAGATATCCACCATTCAAAGCACATTGCACAACATGGCCTGGTAGTAGCCTTCACACTGGTAGATTTCATAAGCCGATTGTTTTAACTGTGTTAGCTGTAAAAACATTGGGAGAGGATACAGCCCATTCTCCTAACGTTGTTGACCCTGTCATACTATGATAGGAAAGGAGGCTTGTCTGCTGGATACGGCGTGTGAATGACAATCTAGGAATGTTAGCGGGATGCTCTGGCTTGTTTCATGGCTATATCTATTAGACATGACTAGGACTTTGTCCACATTTTTTATTAGATATTACAAGTTCAAATTCATGTAATTCCTTCACATGGCAGAATACAATTGAATTGCATGACAAAAATAAAACTACAAATCTAACATAAATGATCCACTTTTCCCATCTCTGAAAACATTTTAGGAAATGTTTTTTTTTGCTCATCTTTATCAAGGGTTCCAATCCTTTTGGACCTGACTGCAAGTGCTTTGTTTCTGGATTGGTCAAAAGCTTTTGATACTGTTGATCATGCTATTATATTGAATAAGTTGTGCTCGATAGGTCTGAGCTCTGACGCCTGTTCATGATTATCTTAGTGACAGAACTCAGGCCATCGTGATTGATGGGGTTGAAGTCTGACTTTCTTGAAGTACATAAAAGGTGTACCACAGGGGTCGATTTTGCAACCTGTTCTCTTCACTAGTTATATAAACACCATTGGTCAATCTGTTTAATCTGTTTTACTTCATCTATATGTGGAGGATTGTTACGAGTCCTGAGGATACGAAGAGGCAGGACGCAGCTACAGGAATGAACAAGGTAAAGGTTTACTAAACACTGAGAATAACACAGCGTGAGTAAACGACTCGGCGCTAAACAATTACACACAACAATGACTGAACAGCCCAGGGCTATATAGGGGTGGTGATGAGATGATGAGGTGCCCAGGGCTATATAGGGGTGGTGATGAGGTGATGAGGTGCCCAGGGCTATATAGGGGTGGTGATGAGATGATGAGGTGCCCAGGGCTATATAGGGGTGGTGATGAGATGATGAGGTGCCCAGGGCTATATAGGGGTGGTGATGAGATGATGAGGTGCCCAGGGCTATATAGGGGTGGTGATGAGATGATGAGGTGCCCAGGGCTATATAGGGGTGGTGATGAGATGATGAGGTGCCCAGGGCTATATAGGGGTGGTGATGAGGTGCCCAGGGCTATATAGGGGTGGTGATGAGATGATGAGCTGCAGGTGCTCTGGAGGTGATTAGGGTGCGTTGGGTTTCCATTCCTGTGTTTGCCGAGGTGGTGCGGCTCAGACCGGTGGCTCAGTAGACCGGCGAATCAGAGCGCCGGAGGGGAGCACGGGAGGAGACGTGACAGAGGATACTATTATGTCTGCTTGGCCCCACTTTTAGTTTTAATGCTCCGTATTGCTGGAACAACATTCAAAATAACATTTCATCTTGAAGTTCTGGTGCCGTTTGAGCAATTTAATGTATTGATTAGGGATTTATTGTGGACGAATGTAACTTTTTCTGGGTGATTTGTAGCGTCTTATTTGTGCTTACCATGACTATTTTTGTATTCTAATATATACAGTGCCCTCCACTAATATTGGCCCCTCAGCCATGACTTCCTGTTTCACTGGGGTAATATGAGGGTGACACACAGGCCAAGTTCCCATAGTCATCCATCACTATGGAGACCGAGAATACAGTAATGATGTGCGACAAAAGGTTGTTGAGAGCTGCACAAATCTGGAAATGGCTATAAAAAAATAGCTCAACGGTTGAAAATGCCCATTTCCACTATCAGGGCAATAAATTAAGACATTTAAAGAAGCTGGAGATGTTAGCAATCAGCCTGGAAGAGAACGTGTGTCTATATTGACCCCACGCTACAGTGAGGAGGGAAGGGTCGTCGCCAAAAAAATCTCCAAGGATCACAGCTGGAGAAATGCAGTCGTTAGTTGGTCTTGGGGTCAGAAAGTTTCAAACTACGATCAGGCGCTACCTACATAACCACAAGTTGTTTGGGAGGGTTGCCATAAAAAAGCCTTTGCTGTCATCAAACAATAAACTCAAGCGCCTACAGTTTGTCAAAGCGTTTGGAACTTTCAATGGGGACGGGTTCTATGGTCAGACGAGACCAAAATAGAGCTTTGGAAACAAACACCAGAGGTGGGTTTGGCGTGAGACAGAAAGACTGCCATGCTGAAAGTACCTCATCCCCACTGTGATGTATGGTGGTGGATCTTTGATGTTGTGGGGCTGTTTTTCTTCCAAAGGCCCTGGACAACTTGATAGGATACATGGTATCGTGGACTCCATCAAGTACCAGCAGATATTACATGGAAACCTGACTGCCTCTCTAGGAAGCTAACTGGGCCGTGGTTGGATCTTCCAGCAGGACAATGATCCAAAGCACACCTCAAAATCAACACAAAAACGGTTCACTGACCACAGAATCAAGGGTTTTGCCATGGCCCTCCCAGTCCCCTTGACCTAATCCCCATAGAAAACCTGTGGGATGAGCTGAAGAGGAGAGTCCACAAGCGTGGACCTCGGAATCTGAAGGATCTGGAGAGATTCTGTACGGAGGAACGGTCTCAGATCCCTTGCCATGTGTTCTCTAACCTCACTACGCATTAATAGGAGAAGACTCAGAGCTGTTATCTTGCAAAGGGAGGTTGCACAAAGTATTGAATGAAGAGTGCCGATAATTGTGGCATCACATTTATTTGAGAAAAAAATTATTTGTTTATGATAAGAATAAACATTTTCTTTTTCAATTTTACTTGAATTAAAGGTTAGTTTTTTGTGAATATTTAGAACGAAAGACCAAGAGGATAAACAATAAAGAAGTTTTTGTTTCACACCCCGTTTTGCTCATATTTACAAAAGGTGCCAATATTAGTGGATGGAGCTGTATATATGTTTAATGTGTGTTTTATATTGTATTATACGGGCACATTTGGAAAAGACCTAGGTTTCAATATGTCTTCCCTGTCTAAATAAAGGTTCATAAATAAACTCCAGCTCCAGTTATTTTTTGTGGCCCGGGTTTTTTGAAAAACCTTATAGAGATGAGAAAATCATACCCCTGTCTTTTCTGGAACACCGTTATCAGGTCGCTCTTCCTCTCGCATGTAGTCCAAAAAAGATTGCAGGCATTCTGCACCGGATAGATGGTTTATGGGGAAAATCATTTAGCAGAAGAGGGTTTGTGGAACAGAGGGCATTCGTCTAACATACATGACACTGCTTAGTGAACCACAAGACATCCTGTCCTTTTTATCAATGTGATCTAATATGTTCTATTTGACAACGTTCTTAGTTAGATTAAGTAAAATTATATTTTAGCCTATATTGTCACTATATCCGTCCAAATAACACATTATATTGTACTTGCCAGAGCTACTGTGAATTGTAATGGTCATGATGACATTAACCGATAGACTGCCAGCGTGACTGGAACCTCCGCTCGTTTCTGGCTCTCATTTTATCTGTCCGAACTCGGGTTTCTTGTAGACAGAAGTAAATATAATTAAGAAACATCCAGTAGAATAAGAATCATCCTGAACACAGTCTGATTGGTTCTACGGGGCATTACAGCTGTAGAACTCTGGAACAATTCTGGAATACTGGAGATAAGGTGGCTGACAGTTTCGCTGTAACGGTTTTGACTTCAAAGTTATTGTTTGTTATGGATGCCAGGTAGGTTGTGCCTACCAGAGAAAATATTGATTTCTCCTTTTTTGTTTGTGAGGGAGTGAGTCCCGTCTGGTCCTTCAAGTCTACATCAATACAAAGGACTCACGTAAAAGTCAGTGTGGAAATAAAACTTTTCATTAACCCTTAAAACATTGCAAATAACTTCAAAACCACTGTGTTCTTTTGCATCGGTTGTAAAGAAATGATCACAACACAATGATCTCTGGTTCCTCGAGAAAAGTCCCGTCCAGCCCGGTAAATGAGTTCAAATCAACTCAAGTCACATCAGTCACGCAAAGTTTGTCCATTCATAAAGTGTAGCTTAAACTCAGTCTCAATCACACAATCAAATCTCAAAGTCTTTTACCACTCAACAATAAAGGTTACCAGAACTCCCAGTAGTCTTCACCCCCAACTGAACACCATCCATCCCCTACATGACTCCTTTATTGAACAGCAACTCATAACAACATCCACAACAATAATTCCCTAAATGTATGTTGCATTTATGTTAGATTTGTAGTTTTATCATGCAATTCATTTGTATTCTGCCATGTGAATGAATTAAATTATTTGAACTTTTAATATTTAATTTAAAAAATTGACAAAGCCCTAGTCATGTCTAATAGATTTAGCCATGAAACAAGCCAGAACATCCCGCTAACATTCCTAGATTGTCATTCACACGCCATATCCAGCGGACAAGGCTCCTCTCCCAATGTTTTTACAGCTAACACAGTGTAAACAATTGGCTCATGAAATCTCCCAGTGTGAAGGCTACTACCAGGCCATGTTGTGCAATGTGCTTTGAATGGTGGATATCTCACTGCATAGTGTGAGATGCTGCCACCATTTCAGATTGGTGACATGGTACTTAACGTACATCTTTCTCTCCACGGCCCTCCTCTCCACAACCCTCCTCTCCACGCCCCTCCTCTCCACGCCCCTCCTCTCCACGCTCCTCCTCTCCACGCCCCTCCTCTCCACGCCCCTCCTCTCCACGCCCCTCCTCTCCACCAGCCCTCCTCTCCACGCCCCTCCTTTCCACCGGCCCTCCTCTCCACGCACCTCCTCTCCACCAGCCCCCCTCTCCCGCCCCTCCTCTCCACGCCCCTCCTCTCCACGCCCCTCCTCTCCACGCCCCTCCTCTCCACAACCCTCCTCTCCACGCCCCCTCCTCTCCACGCCTCCTCTCTCCACGCCCCTTCTTCCCACAACCCTCCTCTCACCACGCCCCTCCTCTCCACGCCCCTCCTCTCCCACGCCTCCTCTCCACGCCCCCTCCTCTCCCGCCCCTCCTCTCCACGCCCCTTCTCTCACACCCTCCTCTCCCGCCCCCTCCACGCCCCTCCTCTCCACGCCCCCTCCTCTCCACGCCCCTCCTCTCCACGCCCCCTCTCCACAACCTCCTCTCCCACGCCCTCCTCTCCCGCCCCTCCTCTCAGCCCCCTCCTCTCACGCCCTCCTCTCCCACGCCCCTTCTCTCCCACGCGCCCCTCCTCTCCACGCCCTCCTCTCCACGCTCCTCCTCTCACCACTCCTCTCCCGCCTCCTCTCCACGCCCCTCCCTCTCCACGCCCCTCCTCTCCACAACCCTCCCTCTCCATGCTCCTCCTCTCCACGCCCCCTCCTCTCCACGCTCCTCCTCTCCACGCCCCTCCTCTCCCAAGCCCCTCCTCTCCACGCCCCCTCCCACGCCCTCCTCTCCGCCCCTCCTCTCACGCCCCTCCTCTCCACGCTCCTCCTCACCCGCCCTCCTCTCCCGCCCCTCCTCTCCACGCCCTCCTCTCCACGCCCCTCCTCTCCCCGCCCCTCCTCCTCCACAACCCTCCTCTCCCGCCCTCCTCTCCACGCCCCTCCTCTCCCACGCCCCTCCTCTCCAACCCCTCCTCTCCACGCCCTCCTCTCCCACCCCCTCTCTCCAGCCCCTCCTCTCCACGCCCCTCCTCTCCAACCCCCCCCACGCCCCTCCTCTCCACGCCCCTCCTCTCCACGCCTCTCTCACGCCCCTCCTCTCCACGCCCCTCCTCTCCACGCCCCTCCTCTCCACGCCTCCACGCCCTCCTCTCCACCTCTCCCGCCCCTCCTCTCCCACGCCCCTTCTCCACGCCCCTCCCTCTCCACAACCCTCCTCTCCGCCCCTCCTCTCTCACACCCTCCTCTCCATGCTCCTCCTCTCCACGCCCCTCCTCTCCACGCCTCCTCTCACGCCCCTCCTCTCCACGCCCCTCCTCTCCCGCCCCTCCTCTCCCACGCCCTCCTCTCCACGCCCGCCCCTCCTCCCACGCCCCTCCTCTCACGCCCTCTCTCCACGCCCCTCCTCTCCACGCCTCTACGCCCCTTCTCTCCACAACCCTCCTCTCCACGCCCCTCCTCTCCACGCCCCTCCTCTCCACGCCCCCTCCTCTCCACGCCCCTTCTCTCCGCCCCTCCTCTCCACAACCCTCCTCTCCACGCCCCTCCTCTCCACGCCTCCTCCTCTCCTCCCCCTCCTCTCACGCCCTTCTCTCCAGCCCCTCCTCTCCACGCCTCCTCTCCATGCTCCTCCCTCACCACGCCCCTCACGCCCCTCCTCCCACGCCCCTCCTCTCCACGCCCCTTCTCTCCACGCCCCTCCTCTCCACAACCCTCCTCTCCACGCCCCTCCTCTCCACAACCCTCCTCTCCATGCTCCTCCTCTCCACGCCCTCTCCTCTCCACGCTCCTCCTCTCCACGCCCCTCCTCTCCACGCCCCTCCTCTCCACGCCCCTCCAAGGTAACTTCTGACCTGCTCTGTGGATACTAAGTGGTCATCATCCAACCCTGGCTATAATATGTAGACCTATAGTCTACCTACCATACCTGGTCTGATACCTGGAGCTATGTTGTAGAGTCATTATATAGCATGCCTACCTGCAACAGGTGAGTAGACACTATTCAACCAGATAGAGTCGTGGGGTAAGCAGTGGGGTCAAGCCCAACACTTACAAACCCTCCAGTGTATTAGTCCTCATAGTGTTAGCTGGGACAGAAGCCTGCACACCCTGTGTCTCTCCAGGAACAGAGTTGGTGACCAACGCCCTTCATGCCTGACAGGTCAGGAAAGCCTGATCCCTACTAACCCTAGTATAGGCAGCCCTACTATACTTAATAGCGCAGATAGAGTCTCTTGTTATTGTGGTGTTGGCCATTATACTATATAAATGCAGTGTTGATCTGGACCTGGACTCAGAGCCCAGGGTCTTGGTCCGTTGGCACTAATCCCTGCAACCCAAATAAACCCGTAGCTGTTAGAAACTTGTTGTGTAGATCTGAAAGTGTTGGATAGGTGTAAGCAATATGCTGGCAGCTCAATCTTGACCTCTGATTGGGATTAAGAAAATGTCCTGTTATGGAGTGTTGTTTTTGTATTTGAAATTGGATTTAGTACACACTTTTTTTGGGGGACATATCTGATCTGGACTCTGCAAGACACTGGTTATCTCTGCAATATAGATAATACTTATGTAAAGAAGGTATTTCTGTTTTTAATTGTTAATACATTTGCAAACATTTCCGAAAACCTATTTTTGCTTTGTCATTATGTGGTATTGTGTGTAGATTGCTGAGGATTTTTATTTATTTAATCAATTTTAGAATAAGGCTGTAACTTAACAAAATGTGGAAAAAGTCAAGGGGGTCTGAATTCTTTCCGAAATGCACTGTAGATACATGCAGGTAGTTAGGTATACATGCAGGTAAATATAATATAACACTTTCTAACACTATTTGTTCTGTTTAACACCTTAAATATGCATCACCGATCTAGTTAGCTATTTGTAGCTAACGTTAGCTATTTGTAGCTAGCTAGTCTAGCGTTATCTAAACAATCGCCAGCTGCATCACATTCACATTTTTTTTCCCTTGAAATATTTGTTCAAACTAACTATCCTATCCTATCTATCTATCTGTCTATATATCTATATATCTATCTATCTATCTATCTATCTATCTATCTATCTATCTATCTATCTATCTATCTATCTATCTATCTATCTATCTATCTATCTATCTATCTATCTATCATCCATCCATCCATCCATCCATCCATCCATCCATCCATCCATCCATCCATCCATCCATCCATCCATCCATCCATCCATCCATCCATCCATCCATCCATCCATCCATCCATCCATCCATCCATCCATCCACAGCTTCCTGAAACGGGTCACATTGTCACTTCAACGCTTTAATCAGATGGTAAAACTAATCTACACTGTGGTAAACTAAACTAATAGAAACTAAATATACAAACTAATCTACACTGTGGTAAACTAAACTAATAGAAACTAAATATACAAACTAATCTACACTGTGGTAAACTAAACTAATAGAAACAAAATTTACAAACTAATCTACACTGTGGAAAACAAAGAAAATAAGGTTGGAGTCACGTGGTGGTGGTTAGTGTCATACTATTGGTTAGACAGTTTCCCCTTTAATGAGGTTGACAGTTAAAACTGTCTCTTACATTAGGCTGAGTCACACAGAGGATCCAGCGGTGAAGTGAACAGACACAAACCTACAACTGAGATAACAGCAGACGTTACAACCGTAGAAGTTACAACAGTAGAAGTTACAACAGTTGAAGTTACAACAGTAGAAGTTAGAACCGTATAAATTACAACAGTAGAAGTTACAACAGTAGAAGTTACAAGAGTAGAAGTTACAACAGCAGAAGTTACAACAGTTGAAGTTACGACAGTAGAAGTTAGAACCGTATAAATTACAACAGTAGAAGTTACAACAGTAGAAGTTACAAGAGTAGAAGTTACAACAGTAGAAGTTACAACAGTAGAAGTTACAACAGTAGAAGTTACAACAGTAGAAGTTACAACCGTAGAAGTTACTGCATTTTAGCACAAGTCTGTAAAGATGTCAGAGGCAAACTATGACAACAGAGATGGATTTAAAGGCAAAGCACCTAATGAAATAAAGACCCTGGATATTGATGATTGTATATACAGCAACGAAACACCCATCAAGCCCTGCAGGAAGGATGGAGTTGGTGATCAACCATCAGGTAACAGTTTATCCTGGTATAGTGCTTGATACTGACACATACTTACACCCCAACACACACACACACACACACACACACACACACACACACACACACACACACACACACACACACACACACACCACACACACACACACACACACACACACACACACACACACACATATACACACACACACACACTGTTGCTACTGTCTATTATCTATCCTGTTGCCTAGTTACTTGACCCCTACCTCCATGTACAGTTCTTTCAGAAATTAACGTTAGTGTCACGTCTCTCCCATTTTGCTCAGTATACACACGTTTTAAAATCAGCAAGGGATTCCTGCATAGCTATAAAATCTGACTGTAGTTTTGACACAGCCAGATCACCAGTCGGGGCCATAGCATACATAGTAATATCCTCTGTCACGTCTCCTCCCGTTGCTCCCCTCCTGGCGCTCTGATTCGCCGGTCCTACTGAGCCACCGGTCTGAGCGCACCACCTCGGCAAACACAGGAATGGAAACCCAACGCACCCTAATCACCTCCAGCGCACCTGCACCTCATCATCTCATCACCACCCCTATATAGCCCTGGGCACCTCATCATCTCATCACCACCCCTATATAGCCCTGGGCACCTCATCATCTCATCACCACCCCTATATAGCCCTGGGCACCTCACCATCTCCTCACCACCCCTATATAGCCCCTGGGCACCTCATCATCTCATCACCACCCCTATATAGCCCTGGGCACCTCATCATCTCATCACCACCCCTATATAGCCCTGGGCACCTCATCATCTCATCACCACCCCTATATAGCCCTGGGTACCTCATCATCTCATCACCACCCCTATATAGCCCTGGGCACCTCATCATCTCATCACCACCCCCTATATAGCCCTGGGCACCTCATCATCTCATCACCACCCCTATATAGCCCTGGGCACCTCATCATCTCATCACCACCCCTATATAGCCCTGGGCACCTCATCATCTCATCACCACCCCTATATAGCCCTGGGCACCTCATCATCTCATCACCACCCCTATATAGCCCTGGGCACCTCATCATCTCATCACCACCCCTATATAGCCCTGGGCTGTTCAGTGTCGTGTTGTGTGTGATTGTTAGTGTCATGTCTTGTGCTCGCTCGTTGTTGTTCTCTTGCTCAGTGTTAAAGCAAACCTTTACATTGTTGATTCCTGCGTCCTGCCTCTTCGTATCCTCAGTACTGCTTGCTACATAAATAGATACGCTAGCCTATTAGCGACGTTATGGCTGTCTTGTGATCATTGCCCTTGCTAGTTTGATTGTATTGACATACCCAGCCTTAGTTATATTTATTCGTTTTTTTTGTCCAGAATATTGAGTCATTGAAACTGAAACGGTGCATCTTGAATTAAGTCGGCAAACAATGTACCAGGCCAGCTGTGATTTACAACCAGATAGCAATATTTTTTTTGGTGCCCAAAAGTTCCCAAACGGCCCACCCCAGTGAAGGAAAGCCACCTAGTGTGAATATATTTGCCAAAAGTTCCCAAACGGCCCACCCCAGTGAAGGAAAGCCACCCTGTGTGAATATATTTCACGTGCTTTACGATTGTGTTGTCTACTTTGTGAATGATTTCTCTATTGTACTACATCATTGATAAGTCGCATACCTCCATGATACGCATCAGTAGGGATTAAAAGTGAGTGTACCCTCCACTACACCACTGGCCCTTTGTGTTTTACAAAAAGTCTCTTACATGAGTGGTTACGGTTGCTGTCCTTTAAGAATCACGAACCTGTCACAAACTGAAGGCCTATAGGTTTGCGCAAACATGTCTGTAATAGATAAGGCTGTTAAGATATTAATGTATCAAGAACGGAGTGTATATACAGTGGGGAGAACAAGTATTTGATACACTGCCGATTTTGCAGGTTTTCCTACTTACAAAGCATGTAGAGGTCTGTAATTTTTATCATAGGTACAGTGCAACTGTGAGAGACAGAATCTAAAACAAAAATCCAGAAAATCTCATTGTATGATTTTTAAGTAATTCATTTGCATTTTATTGCATGACATAAGTATTTGATCACCTACCAACCAGTAAGAATTCCGGCTCTCACAGACCTGTTAGTTTTTTTTAAGAAGCCCTCCTGTTCTCCACTCATTACCTGTATTAACTGCACCTGTTTGAACTCGTTACCTGTATAAAAGACACCTGTCCACACACTCAATCAAGCAGACTCCAACCTCTCCACAATGGCCAAGACCAGAGAGCTGTGTAAGGACATCAGGGATAAAATTGTAGACCTGCACAATTTTTATTTTTATTTTTTATTTTTAGTCATTTAGCAGACGCTCTTATCCAGAGCGACTTACAGGGCTGGGATGGGCTACAGGACAATAGGCAAGCAGCTTGGTGAGAAGGCAACAACTGTTGGCGCAATTATTAGAAAATGGAAAAGTTCAAGATGACCATCAATCACCCTCGGT
The DNA here is from genome assembly GCF_020615455.1 of Coregonus clupeaformis. Taxonomy (NCBI): domain Eukaryota; kingdom Metazoa; phylum Chordata; class Actinopteri; order Salmoniformes; family Salmonidae; genus Coregonus; species Coregonus clupeaformis. Next base: position 44,807 of record NW_025535151.1, on the reverse strand, counting down.
CTGGGGCTCCATGCAAGATCTCACCTCGTGGGGCATCAATGATCATGAGGAAGGTGAGGGATCAGCCCAGAACTACACGGCAGGACCTGGTCAATGACCTGAAGAGAGCTGGGACCACAGTCTCAAAGAAAACCATTAGTAACACACTACGCCGTCATGGATTAAAATCCTGCAGCGCACGCAGAGTCCCCCTGCTCAAGCCAGCGCATGTCCAGGCCCGTCTGAAGTTTGCCAATGACCATCTGGATGATCCAGAGGAGGAATGGGAGAAGGTCATGTGGTCTGATGAGACAAAATAGAGCTTTTGGTCTAAACTCCACTCACCGTGTTTGGAGGAAGAAGAAGGATGAGTACAACCCCAAGAACACCATCCCAACCGTGAAGCATGGAGGTGGAAACATCATTCTTTGGGGATGCTTTTCTGCCAAGGGGACAGGACGACTGCACCATATTGAGGGGGAGGATGGATGGGGGCCATGTATCGCGAGATCTTGGCCAACAACCTCCTTCCCTCAGTAAGAGCATTGAAGATGGGTCGTGGCTGGTTCTTCCAGCATGACAATGACCCGAAACACACAGCCAGGGGCAACTAAGGAGTGGCTCCGCAAGAAGCATCTCAAGGTCCTGGAGTGGCCTAGCCAGTCTCCAGACCTGAACCCAATCGAACATCTTTGGAGGGAGCTGAAAGTCCGTATTGCCCAGCGACAGCCCTGAAACCTGAAGGATCTGGAGAAGGTCTGTATGGAGGAGTGGCCAAAATCCCTGCTGCAGTGTGTGTCGAACCTGGTCAAGACCTACAGAAACGTATGATCTCTGTAATTGCAAACAAAGGTTTCTGTACCAAATATTAAGGTCTGCTTTTCTGTTGTATCAAATACTTATGTCATAAAATAAAATGCAAATTAATTACTTAAAAATCATACAATGTGATTTTCTGGATTTTTGTTTTAGATTCCGTCTCTCACAGTTGAAGTGTACCTATGATAAAAATTACAGACCTCTACATGCTTTGTAAGTAGGAAAACCTGCAAAATCGGCAGGGTATCAAATACTTGTTCTCCCCACTGAATTTGGCCTGTCGAAGCGGTTTTATGCTGGTCTCAGGAAGAAAAGTACGAGTCCTCACTGTCCAAGACAGAGTCAAGACCAAAAGTACAAATGTATCCAACATTGAGCCAAGCACGAGACACTGTGTGGTCTCGAGACCGGATGAGTACTACAACACTGGTATTCAAAATAAACAAAATCTACCCACAATGCCCCATAATGACGCAGTGCAAACATGTAAGACATTTTTGCAAATGTATTGAAAATGAAATATCTAATTTACATATGTATTCACACCCCTGAGTCAATACATGTTAGAATCACCTTTGGCAGCGATTACAGCTGTGAGTCTCTGGGTAAGTCTCTAAGAGCTTTTACACACCTGGATTGGACAATATCTGCCCATTTATTCTTTTCATCTGTCAAATTCGTTGTTGATCATTGCTAGACAACCATTTTCAAGTCTTTGCCATAGATTTTCAAGCAGATTTAAGTAAACTGTAACTCTGCAAACTTCTTGTGGCCTTGTGTTTTAGGTTATTGTCTTGTTGAATGGTGAATTCATCTCCAAGTGTCTGGTGGAAAGCAGACTGAACCAGGTTTTTCTCTAGGATTTTGCCTGTGTTTAAATCCAGTCAGTTTCTTTTTTTATCCTGAAAAACTATGGAGAGTGGTACTCCTTAATGTGTTATATTGGATTTGCCCCAAACATAACACTTTGTATTGAGGACAAAATTTTAATTGCTTTGCCACATGTTTTGCAGTATTACTTTAGTGTGTAGTGTCGAGAAAACGATGCTGAGATGATGTGAGAACAAGAAATCCGCTGACACTGTCCTCGATTATAATTATTTATTACATTTAAGATCTCAGCGCCAATTTACAGACTCCTGCAGACATCTGGAGAATAACCGGCCCCAATCTCTAATGTGTTATTCTCCCCTCCTTTGTCCCAAAACCATAGTCTATATCCTATGTAACCTGATATGGGTGTTTTCCCCCTACAGACCAATCCCAGGACTCCACCTCAACAGACTCCCTCTGTTTTAGGGTGCCCCTATAGAAATGCTCTCCAGATGATTCCTCAAGCTGAGTCAACATCTTCTAAGACCATTTGCAAACGTCAGCAAAATTGTAAATTGTTCAGACACTACAAGTGCCTTGTTGCAAACATGTTTAGGAATATTTTTATTCTGTACAGTATACTGTATCTTTGTAGTGACTGGGTGTATTGACACACCATCCAAAGTGTTATTAATAACTTCACCATGCTCAAAGGGATATTCAATTTCAGCTTTTTTATTTTTTACCCATCTACCAATAGGTGCCCTTCTTTGCGAGGCATTGGAACACCACCCTGGACTTTGTGGTTGAATCTGTGTTTGAAATTCACTGCTCGACTGAGGAGGGACCTTACAGATAATTGTAGGTGTGGGGTACAGAGATGAGGTAGTCATTCAAAAATCACTACTATTGCACACAGATTGAGTCCATGCAACGTATTATGTGACTTGTTAAACAACTTTTTACTCCTGAACGTATTAAGGCTCGCCATAACAAAGGGGTTGAATACTTATTGACTCGAGACATTTCAGCTTTTCATTTTTAATTAATTTGTAAACATTTCTAAAAAACATAACTCCAGACCAGGCCAGTGACACATTTTTTATTTATTTAGACTGTAACACAACAAAATGTGAAAAAAGTCACTTTCTGATGACCTCGTATCCGTGCACATGGACTCGGTACTGGTACTGACTGTATATAGCCATGTAATTTTTACTTGTTCATGTTATTCGTTATTCACTGTTTATTTGTTATTCTTTTTTACTCTGCATTGTTGGAAAAGGACCCATAAGTCATCATTTCACTTTTAGTCTGCACCTGTTGTTTATGAAGCATGTGAAAAATGAAAATTTGATTTGATTTGGACTGAAATAGGTGCCAGTACTCATTTTGGGTGCCTGAACTCTGCAATATGTTTAAGCCAGTGTTCTATAAGAGGTTCTGGAAGTCAAGCAGTATAAAGTGGGAGGTTCTGGAACTCAGTTCTAGTGTTCTGTCCCTTGTCAAGTTTGTGTTTTTTCCTCGGTGCTTCAAAGAGCAAATGGACACAAAAGTAGACTCAAACACAACGCTGATAAAGAGCAAGTTCTTATGGTAATAATTTGTGCTTCAGTGTTTATTCAGTGGTGGAAGAGATCCTCTGGAGCTGCTGCAGTTTGTCTGGGTCTGCTGTGTGTTCTCCTATTGGCTGGGATCATAGGCCTGTTGCTCTACCGTGAGTTTGATATGTTCTCAATCAAACTTTCTCTTAATCATCAGTGGTGTAATGATCAGGGATCAATTCCATTTAAACTCCATTCAATTCAATTCAGAAAGTACACAAAATTCCAATTCAACATTTTCCTCATTGAAAAATATTGAAGAGAATTGGACTTGGAATTCCAGTGTACTTCCTGAATAGACTGGAATTGAAATGCAATTGAACCCAACCCTGGTAATGATAGATTAACTTTTCCACTGTTACCTTGGTCGTTGATGGTATTATTTCACAGAGCGAAACCAATTAACCAGATCCAACACCCTGACCAAAGAGAGAGACCAGTTACAGACCAGAGGCAACAACCTGACTGAAGAGAGAGACCAGCTACAGACCAGCAACAACACCCTGACTACAGAGAGAGACCAGTTACAGACCAGCTACAACACCCTGACCAAAGAGAGAGACCAGCTACAGACCAGTTACAACACCCTGACCGAAGAAAGAGACCAGCAACAGACCAGATACAACACCCTGACTACAGAGAGAGACCAGTTACAGACCAGCTACAACACCATGACCAAAGAGAGAGACCAGTTGCAGACCAGTTACAAGAACCTGACAAAAGAGAGAGACCAGCTACAGACCAGCAACAACACCCTGACCAAAGAGAGACCAGTTACAGACCAGCTACAACACCCTGACCAAAGAGAGAGACCAGCTACAGACCAGTTACAACACTCTGACCAAAGAGAGAGACCAGCTACAGACCAGTTACAACACTCTGACCAAAGAAAGAGACCAGCTACAGACCAGATCCAACACTGTGACCAAAGAGAGAGACCAGCTACAGACCAGAAACAACACCCTGACTACAGAGAGAGACCAGTTACAGACCAGCTATAACACCTTGACCAAAGAGAGAGAGCAGCTACAGACCAGTTACAAGACCCTGACCAAAGAGAGAGACCAGCTACAGACCAGTTCCAACACTCTGACCAAAGAGAGAGACCACTTACAGACCAGATACAACACCCTGACCAAAGTGAGAGACCAGCTACAGACCAGTTACAAGACCCTGACCAAAGAGAGAGACCAGCTACAGACCAGTTACAAGACCCTGACCAAAGAGAGAGACCAGTTGCAGATCAGTTCCAACACTCTGACCAAAGAGAGTGGCCAGCTACAGACCAGATACAACACCCTGACCAAAGAGAGAGACCAGTTGCAGATCAGTTACAACACCCTGACCAAAGAAAGAGACCAGCAAAAGACCAGATACAACACCCTGACTGCAGACAGAGACAAGCAACAGACCAGATACAACACCCTGACCAAAGAGAGAGACCATCTACAGATCAGATACAACAACCTGACCAAAGAGAGAGACCAGTTGCAGATCAGTTACAACACCCTGACCAAAGAGAGAGACCAGCTACAGACCAGTTACAAGACCCTCACCAAAGAGAGAGACCAGCTACAGACCAGTTACAACACTCTGACCAAAGAGAGAGACCAGCTACAGACCAGATCCAACACTCTGACCAAAGAGAGTGACCAGCTACAGACCAGATCCAACACTCTGACCAAATAGAGAGACCAGCTACAGACCAGAAACAACACTCTGACCAAAGAGAGAGACCAGCTACAGACCAGATCCAACACTCTGACCAAAGAGTGAGACCAGCTACAGACCAGAAACAACACCCTGACTACAGAGAGAGACCGGTTACAGACCAGCTATAACACACTGACCAAAGAGAGAGACCAGCTACAGACCAGTTACAACACCCTGACCAAAGAAAGAGACCAGCAACAGACCAGATACAACACCCTGACTGCAGAGAGAGACCAGCAACAGACCAGATACAACACCCTGACCAAAGAGAGAGATCATCTACAGACCAGATACAACACCCTGACCAAAGAGAGAGACCAGTTGCAGATCAGTTCCAACACCCTGACCAAAGAGAGAGACCAGTTGCAGATCACTTCCAACACCCTGACCAAAGAGAGAGACCAGCTACAGACCATCTACAACACCCTGACCAAAGAGAGAGACCAGCTACAAACCAGTTACAACACCCTGACCGAAGAAAGAGACCAGCAACAGACCAGATACAACACCCTGACTGCAGAGAGAGACCAGCAACAGACCAGATACAACACCCTGACCAAAGAGAGAGACCATCTACAGACCAGATACAACACCCTGACCAAAGAGAGAGACCAGTTGCAGATCAGTTACAACACCCTGACTAAAGAGAGAACCAGTTGCAGATCAGTTCCAACACCTGACCGAAGAAAGAGACCAGCAACAGACCAGATACAACACCCTGACCAAAGAGAGAGACAATCTACAGACCAGATACAACACCCTGACCAAAGAGAGAGACCAGCTAGAGACCAGTTACAAGACCTTGACCAAAGAGAGAGACCAGTTGCAGATCAGTTCCAACACCCTGACCAAAGAGAGAGACCAGCTACAAACCAGCTACAACACCCTGACCAAAGAGAGAGACCAGCTACAGACCAGTTACAACACCCTGACCGAAGAAAGAGACCAGCAACAGACCAGATACAACACCCTGACTGCAGAGAGAGACCAGCAACAGACCAGATACAACATCCTGACCAAAGAGAGAGACCATCTACAGACCAGATACAACACCCTGACCAAAGAGAGAGACCAGTTGCAGATCAGTTACAACACCCTGACCAAAGAGAGAGACCAGTTGCAGATCACTTCCAACACCCTGACCAAAGAGAGAGACCAGCTACAGACCATCTACAACACCCTGACCAAAGAGAGAGACCAGTTGCAGATCAGTTCCAACACCCTGACCGAAGAAAGAGACCAGCAACAGACCAGATACAACACCCTGACCAAAGAGAGAGACCATCTACAGACCAGATACAACACCCTGACCAAAGAGAGAGACCAGCTACAGACCAGTTACAAGACCTTGACCAAAGAGAGAGACCAGTTGCAGATCAGTTCCAACACCCTGACCAAAGAGAGAGACCAGCTACAAACCAGCTACAACACCCTGACCAAAGAGAGAGACCAGCTACAGACCAGTTACAACACCCTGACCGAAGAAAGAGACCAGCAACAGACCAGATACAACACCCTGACTGCAGAGAGAGACCAGCAACAGACCAGATACCACACCCTGACTAAAGAGAGAGACCATCTACAGACCAGATACAACACCCTGACCAAAGAGAGAGACCAGTTGCAGATCAGTTCCAACACCCTGACCGAAGAGAGAGACCAGCAACAGACCAGATACAACACCCTGACCAAAGAGAGAGACCATCTACTGACCAGATACAACACCCTGACCAAAGAGAGAGACCAGCTACAGACCAGATACAACACCCTGACCAAAGAGAGAGACCAGCTACAGACCAGTTACAACACCCTGACCGAAGAAAGAGACCAGCAACAGACCAGATACAACACCCTGACTGCAGAGAGAGACCAGCAACAGACCAGATACAACACCCTGACCAAAGAGAGAGACCATCTACAGACCAGATACAACACCCTGACCAAAGAGAGAGACCATCTACAGACCAGATACAACACCCTGACCAAAGAGAGAGACCAGCTACAGACCAGATACAACACCCTGACCAAAGAGAGAGACCAGCTACAGACCAGTTACAACACCCTGACCGAAGAAAGAGACCAGCAACAGACCAGAAACAACACCCTGACTACAGAGAGAGACCGGTTACAGACCAGCTATAACACACTGACCAAAGAGAGAGACCAGCTACAGACCAGTTACAACACCCTGACCAAAGAAAGAGACCAGCAACAGACCAGATACAACACCCTGACTGCAGAGAGAGACCAGCAACAGACCAGATACAACACCCTGACCAAAGAGAGAGATCATCTACAGACCAGATACAACACCCTGACCAAAGAGAGAGACCAGTTGCAGATCAGTTCCAACACCCTGACCAAAGAGAGAGACCAGTTGCAGATCACTTCCAACACCCTGACCAAAGAGAGAGACCAGCTACAGACCATCTACAACACCCTGACCAAAGAGAGAGACCAGCTACAAACCAGTTACAACACCCTGACCGAAGAAAGAGACCAGCAACAGACCAGATACAACACCCTGACTGCAGAGAGAGACCAGCAACAGACCAGATACAACACCCTGACCAAAGAGAGAGACCATCTACAGACCAGATACAACACCCTGACCAAAGAGAGAGACCAGTTGCAGATCAGTTACAACACCCTGACTAAAGAGAGAGACCAGTTGCAGATCAGTTCCAACACCCTGACCGAAGAAAGAGACCAGCAACAGACCAGATACAACACCCTGACCAAAGAGAGAGACAATCTACAGACCAGATACAACACCCTGACCAAAGAGAGAGACCAGCTAGAGACCAGTTACAAGACCTTGACCAAAGAGAGAGACCAGTTGCAGATCAGTTCCAACACCCTGACCAAAGAGAGAGACCAGCTACAAACCAGCTACAACACCCTGACCAAAGAGAGAGACCAGCTACAGACCAGTTACAACACCCTGACCGAAGAAAGAGACCAGCAACAGACCAGATACAACACCCTGACTGCAGAGAGAGACCAGCAACAGACCAGATACAACATCCTGACCAAAGAGAGAGACCATCTACAGACCAGATACAACACCCTGACCAAAGAGAGAGACCAGTTGCAGATCAGTTACAACACCCCTGACCAAAGAGAGAGACCAGTTGCAGATCACTTCCAACACCCTGACCAAAGAGAGAGACCAGCTACAGACCATCTACAACACCCTGACCAAAGAGAGAGACCAGTTGCAGATCAGTTCCAACACCCTGACCGAAGAAAGAGACCAGCAACAGACCAGATACAACACCCTGACCAAAGAGAGAGACCATCTACAGACCAGATACAACACCCTGACCAAAGAGAGAGACCAGCTACAGACCAGTTACAAGACCTTGACCAAAGAGAGAGACCAGTTGCAGATCAGTTCCAACACCCTGACCAAAGAGAGAGACCAGCTACAAACCAGCTACAACACCCTGACCAAAGAGAGAGACCAGCTACAGACCAGTTACAACACCCTGACCGAAGAAAGAGACCAGCAACAGACCAGATACAACACCCTGACTGCAGAGAGAGACCAGCAACAGACCAGATACCACACCCTGACTAAAGAGAGAGACCATCTACAGACCAGATACAACACCCTGACCAAAGAGAGAGACCAGTTGCAGATCAGTTCCAACACCCTGACCGAAGAAAGAGACCAGCAACAGACCAGATACAACACCCTGACCAAAGAGAGAGACCATCTACTGACCAGATACAACACCCTGACCAAAGAGAGAGACCAGCTACAGACCAGATACAACACCCTGACCAAAGAGAGAGACCAGCTACAGACCAGTTACAACACCCTGACCGAAGAAAGAGACCAGCAACAGACCAGATACAACACCCTGACTGCAGAGAGAGACCAGCAACAGACCAGATACAACACCCTGACCAAAGAGAGAGACCATCTACAGACCAGATACAACACCCTGACCAAAGAGAGAGACCATCTACAGACCAGATACAACACCCTGACCAAAGAGAGAGACCAGCTACAGACCAGATACAACACCCTGACCAAAGAGAGAGACCAGCTACAGACCAGTTACAACACCCTGACCGAAGAAAGAGACCAGCAACAGACCAGATACAACACCCTGACTGCAGAGAGAGACCAGCAACAGACCAGATACAACACCCTGACCAAAGAGAGAGACCATCTACAGACCAGATACAACACCCTGACCAAAGAGAGAGACCAGCTACAGACCAGATACAACACCCTGACCAAAGAGAGAGAACAACTAAAGAAAGAGACAGAACGTCTGAAACAATCTTTGGTTGAGAAAGGTGAGGGAAATTGTCTAATGACTGTTCTGTTTGACAGTCTCTGTATCCGTTCACATGCCACTTATAAACAGGCAATTCAACTTACATTAAAGGAAAAATCTATGACTTCCAAACCGACCATTAGTTAGTGCCTCAAGTGTTTGATTGAGACTTAATTCAACGTGATATTAAGGTGACTAAAGCGAGACATTTTCAACTTAAAGAGTGTCCGCAAGGATGGAAGAAGCTTGGTAGCCGTTGTTACTACATCTCTACTAAGAAGAACACCTGGGAGAAGAGCAGACAGGACTGCAGAGATAGAGGAGCAGACCTGGTGATCATCAACAGCCAAGACAAACAGGTGTGTGTGTGTGTGTGTGTGTGTGTGTGTGTGTGTGTGTGTGTGTGTGTGTGTGTGTGTGTGTGTGTGTGTGTGTGTGTGTGTGTGTGTGTGTGTGTGTGTGTGTGTGTGTGTGTGTGTGTGTGTGTGTGTGTGTGTGTGTGTGTGTGTGTGTGTGTGTGTTGTGTGTGTGCGGCGTAAGTGGCGATCACAGAGAGAGAGAGAGAGGTAATGGCTAAGTATTAATAATGTTGTCTCTATCCCACAACTACAGACATTTGTCAATTGGTTATGTGGAGTAAAGAAATATGTCTGGATTGGTCTGACTGACTCTGTTACTGAGGGGACCTGGAAATGGGTGGACGACACACCACTGACCACAACGTAAGACATTTAATGAGTTCTGTGTTACCATGAAATCACTGTCTGGAGTAGTAGGCTCTGAGAGTGGACAGCCTGATTCTATGTCTTGTTTCTACTACAGGTATTGGAACAGTGGACAGCCTGATTCTATGTGTTGTTTCTTCTACAGGTACTGGTACAGTGGACAGCCTGATTCTATGTCTTGTTTCTTCTACAGGTATTGGAACAGTGGACAGCCTGATTCTATGTGTTGTTTCTTCTACAGGTACTGGAACAGTGGACAGCCTGATTCTATGTGTTTCTTCTACATGTACTGGAACAGTGGACAGCCTGATTCTATGTGTTGTTTCTTCTACATGTATTGGAACAGTGGACAGCCTGATTCTATGTGTTGTTTCTTCTACAGGTACTGGAACAGTGGACAGCCTGATTCTATGTGTTGTTTCTTCTACAGGTATTGGAACAGTAGACAGCCTGATTCTATGTGTTGTTTCTTCACAGGTATTGGAACAGTGGACAGCCTGATTCTATGTGTTGTTTCTTCTACAGGTATTGGAACAGTGGAAAGCCTGATTCTATGTGTTGTTTCTTCTACAGGTATTGGAACAGTGGACAGCCTGATTCTATGTGTTGTTTCTTCTACAGGTATTGGAACAGTGGACAGCCTGATTCTATGTGTTGTTTCTACTACAGGTATTGGAACAGTGGACAGCCTGATTCTATGTGTTGTTTCTTCTACAGGTATTGGAACAATGGGCAGCCTGATTCTATGTGTTTCTTCTACAGGTACTGGAACAGTGGACAGCCTGATTCTATGTGTTGTTTCTTCTACAGGTATTGGAACAGTGGACAGCCTGATTCTATGTGTTGTTTCTTCTACAGGTATTGGAACAGTAGAGAGCCTGATTCTATGTGTTGTTTCTTCTACAGGTATTGGAACAGTGGACAGCCTGATTCTATGTGTTTTTTCTTCTACAGGTATTGGAACAGTGGACAGCCTGATTCTATGTGTTGTTTCTTCTACAGATATTGGAACAGTAGAGAGCCTAATGGTGGTGTAGCTGAGAACTGTGCGTATTTCTACTCCTGGTCATCAGACACAGGAGCATGGTGGGACTCTGGCTGTTCCGATCAATACAGATGGATCTGTGAGAAATAGGATTCTCTGTACTGCTAGAGACCATTTCAGACATATGTTTTAAATCCTTAAACCCAGACTTGGACCAAACAAAATAGCGAGTGATGTGCAACGCTTGCAGTTAACCATTGATTCCTTCCAAACCACTCATTGTTGAATTTGTCATTTCCGACTTGTTGTGTAATGTTTATGTCCAATGACGATGAGCACCGATACCTTGTATCTATAATTTGTTCTTAACTGACTTGCCTAGTTAAATTAACAATAAATACAAATTCTGCGGTTATATAGTGAGTGACAGAACAGTGAACCAATCATGGCGCAACTAGAGAACATTACCAAAGCGTATGCTCTGTATATTCCGCTGGCTGCCCCACCACCCCAGAAAGCACTGAGCGAGGCTGAAACACCTGCATTTAGGAGCTGCCTTACTCAAGAAAGAGAACATGTCGTAGCTGGCCGCGACCGGGAGACCCATGGGGCGGCGCACAATTGGCCCAGTGTCGTCCAGGGAAAGAATGGCTGGCAGGGATGTAGCTCAGTTGGTAGAGCACGGCGTTTGCAACGCCAGGGTTGTGGGTTCGATTCCCATGGGGGGCCAATATGAAAAATAAAAAAATTATGTATGGACTCACTAACTGTAAGTCGCCTCTGGATAAGAGCGTCTGCTAAATGACTGAAATGTAAAAATGTATGCGGCTTCATTAACTCAAATATATATATTTTTACATTGTTTGCTAACTGATATGTGACATGAATTAATGCCAAAATAACATACAAAACAGGCAAAAATATTAAATAAATGATTATTATTATATATATATGTGTGTATTTAAAAAAAAATCTAAACAGGTGAGGCCCTGAATTGTGTTCATTTCTTGTGGAATTGAAAAAAGTTAGCGTTTAATACGGTTGAAATGTTTACAAACTAGATGCGCTGAAATGAAAGCAACTTCTGACAATGAACACTTGGATTATAGTGATATTATGTCTCATCTCGCAAACAATGTAAAGTGTGTTTAGAGATATAACCTAGAGCCAGGCTTGTTGATTTTTAATCCGAGGGTATCCTGCTATTGAGGGAGTTCTATTACGCTGGCCCGGGTTGAACTGGACAATGGGCCGTCACGTCATTGGGCTAAAGCGGGGAGGGAGGAGCACCCTTCTCAAATCAAACAGTTATCTGCACCCCACGGTCATGTTGTCAACAAAGCAGCATCATGCATCGTCAAGAAACATACAACATCTCTTTTCCATTAAATAAACGTTTGAATTTTCAAACTAGATTTACTTTGGAAGGCATTTAAAGCCTTTTTATCAAAAGCAATCACTTAATTTGCATGTGAAAACACAGAATGCTACTCATTTCTCCATGTGCTTATTTACGTCACTTTTGTTTTGAGCCGACTTTGCCGTCGGCCAGAGCGGAGCACCTGATTCATGCCTGGGAGGCAGCCCGGCTCCAAAAGGAATGCAATCACTTTTCACCCGGTTCAAACTCCTCCCAACGTGGTAACCCGGGCCAGATAAACCAACCCCCTCACTGACACACTTGTTGAATTATGCAAGAGAACAAGACAACACAGTAATTCAGAGGTGACTGAAATTTCATTTTCTTTATTAAAAAAAAAAAAAAAAATACCTGATAAAATAACAAAATGTATATATGAGTGCATTCTTACATGAAATGAGCGCCCTGAGTTGCACAGAATTTTCACAACGTTGAAGTTTGCGGTCAGCAGACCTGAAATTTGCTCAGTGCCATATTTTTTTTGAGGGAACATTGCTCATCATTACCATGGGAACATGGGACTAATCTGAAATCCTTCCTCGGAATGTATCCTGCCAAGCGGAAGGATACTATATTGGAGTAATCCGATAGCTAACGTAACCGTGGTTACACATGTAAACCTTCGTTTTGTTTGTATAGCTTGTTGGACCCGAGTTGTGTCAAGTCACTCCGGATCACACTAACCGTGTGCAGAAAGTAGTCCGTCATAACTTTTTCCCCCACTGATCTTTGTCGATAGCGCCTGCTAAATTCAGGGCAGCCATGTTGGTGAGAGCAGTAGAAACACTTTAGCAGTTCTCCAATGGCTAACGCTATATCTTTCAAAAAAGCAGCGGTAGCAAGGATTATCTAAGTATACTGAGCAGCTCATGTTATAGACAGAAGCATGCTACATGGCAGACCAATCCGAACTCATCTCTCGCACGTCCGGCCCATCCATTATCTCAGCCAATCATGGCTAGCGGGAAGGTTCCTGTCTTTTTCCGTGGGCTCTATGCCGACCTTCGAGGTATAACGTGGTCCCGGTTCCAGGGACATCACTGGATAGAAAAGCCAATATGGCTGCCAACGCAATGCCATATATGGACATGTGTTTGTGACGTCCGAACTCAGTAGCTCTCCTCTCATTGGTCCAAACGATTTGTTAGCTTTTTTTTTTTAGCTTGCTACACAGCCATCAAGGCGTCATAGATGAGATGAATTGATCATCAGAAATGGTTACAGTTAGATTGGCTAGTTAGTTTGAAAATACATGTAAAGTTTTTTTCAAATAAAAAAAACTAATCTGAATGCGATGCACAAGAGTTCTATTCACAAAACGCTCAGCTGGCGACTGTTTAGCTAATGCTAATTAGCTAGCTACAAATAGCTAGCATTAGCTACAAATAGCTAGCTAGATGGGTGATGCGTATTTAAGGTGTTAAACAGGAACTCTGGAGCTCAGGCCCAGATCAACACTGCATTTATATGGTCTAATGACCAACAACACAATAACAAGAGACTCTATCTGCGCTATTAAGTATAGTAGGGCTGCCTATACTAGGGTTAGTAGGGATCAGGCTTTCCTGACGTGTCATGGCATGAAGGGCATTGGTCACCAACTCTGTTCCTGGAGAGACACAGGGTGTGCAGGCTTCTGTCCCAGCTAACACTATGAGGACTAATACACTGGAGGGTTTGTAAGTGTTGGGCTTGATAACCCCACTGCTTACCCCACGACTCTATCTGGTTGAATAGTGTCTACTCACCTGTTGCAGGTAGGCATGCTATATAATGACTCTACAACATAGCTCCAGGTATCAGACCAGGTATGGGAGGTAGACTATAGGTCTACATATTATAGCCAGGGTTGGATGATGACCACTTAGTATCCACAGAGCAGGTCAGAAGTTACCTTGGATTTAAGGGGAGGGGCAATACCTTCACTTGCAACGTCATCGTAAATTAAGACTGATTCTTCAGTGTAAGTGTTAGCGTTCACCTCTATGGGATCGGTGTCCCGTATACGGGACGGTTGAGCTAACGTGCACTAATGTGATTAGCATGACTGTTGTAAGTAACAGCAAACTTTCCAGGACATAGACATGTCTTATATGGGCAGAAAGCTTACATTCTTGTTAATCTAACTGCACTGTCCAATTTAAAGTAGCTATTACGGTGAAAAAAGACCATGCTGTTGTTTGAGGAGAGTGCACAACAACAAAAAACGTGTCACGGCAACTGGTTTGATACAGTCACCTCTGAAGGTAAATAAGGTACTTACATTCAGTAATCTTGCTCTGATTTGTCATCCTAAGGGTCCCAGAGATAAAATGTAGCATCATTTTGTTTGATCAAATCAATTTTTATATTCAAATGTAGGAACTGGGTTCTACAGTTTGAACCCCTGTTGTCTCTGGCTCCACACCCACCCCGCCAGGCCATCTAGATGTGTGAAAGTTAGTGTATAAGCTAATGATCCATCATGTATGACATTCCTGGGAGTGTGTAAACTTACATTGTGTATTACCATATAATTTTTGTATGTTGTCTATAGTTATGTACTTGAAAATGTATCAATTGACCAATTGGCACATTTGGGCAGACTTCATACAAAATAGTCCAGTATTGCAATGCTTCACTGGATCAATCTGAAACTTTGCACACACACTGCTGCCATCTAGTGGCCACAATCTAAATTGCGTCTAAACTGCAATATTATATTGTGGCCTTTCTCTTGTTTTTCAAAGATGATGGCTAAAACATATATAGAAAATGCATGTTTTTTTGTTTGTATTATCTTTTACCAGATCTAATGTGTTATATTCTCCTACATTAATTTCACATTTCCACAAAGTCTATGCATGTCCTTGCTTCAGGTCCTGAGCTACAGGCAGTTAGATTTGGGTATGTCATTTAGGCGAAAATTGAAAAAAAGGTTCTGATCCTTAAGAGGTTAATAACTGCATTAAAACCTAAAATGTTTAATTGTAAATATGTTGCATGATGTATCTGATCAATTACGTATGTATCTGTTATAGTGTGGACAGTATTTAAATAATTACATTTAATATGTGTTGTACTTACCTGCAGTATAGTATGATTACTATTCATGTGTGCAAGGTCATTATTGGAATTGACAGTGACCTTTCCCTATTTATGATGTCATCACCCGGAGTCGGATCTGTACAATGCGACACTACCACATGTTGAGTGGGCTGTATCGCTTTGCTGTATTTGTACCGTTTGTACATGGCTGTACACATTTTATTTCTTAGGTTGAAAGTAAAGGAAAGTAATATTGAAATCGTGTGGGCATTCCTTGTCAAGTTACGACAGTATCTAATAATATTTCTATATGGAATAGTTCAGGAGCCAAGGAGAGAGGATGCGCGTTGTGAGGAGTGCCGTGGAGAGGAGGGGCGTGGATAGGAGGGCTGGTGGAGAGGAGGGCCGTGGGGAGGAGGGCCTTGGAGAGGAGGGGCGTGGAGAGGAGGGACGTGGAGAGGAGGGCCAGTGGAGAGGAGGGGGCTGGTGGAGAGGAGGGCGTGAGAGGAGGGCCGCTGGAGAGGAGGGGCGTGGAGAGGAGGGCCGGTGGAGAGGAGGGGCGTGGAGAGGAGGGGCGTGGAGAGGAGGGGCGTGGAGAGGAGGGGCTTGGAGAGGAGGGGCTGGGAGAGGAGGGGCGTGGAGAGGAGGGCCAGGAGAGGAGGGGCGTGGAGAGGAGGGGCTGGGAGAGGAGGGGCGTGGAGAGGAGGGGCGTGGAGAGGAGAGGCTGGTGGAGAAGAGGGCCGTGGAGAGGAGGGGCTTGGAGAGGAGGGGCGTGGAGAGGAGGGCCAGTGGAGAGGAGGCGTGGAGAGGGGGGCTGGTGGAGAGGAGGGCCGTGGAGAGGAGGGGCTTGGAGAGGAGGGGCTGGGAGAGGAGGGGCTTGGGAGAGGAGGGGCTGGGAGAGGAGGGGCGGGAGAGGAGGGGCTTGAGAGGATGGGCTGGTGGAGAGGAGGGCTGTGGAGAGGAGGGGCTTGGAGAGGAGGGGCTGGGAGAGGAGGGGCTTGGGAGAGGAGGGGCTGGGAGAGGAGGGGCGGGAGAGGAGGGGGCGTGGAGAGGAGGGCCAGTGGAGAGGAGGGGCGTGGAGAGGAGGGGCTGGTGGAGAGGAGGGGCTTGGAGAGGAGGGGCTGGGAGAGGAGGGGCTGGGAGAGGAGGGGCTGGGAGAGGAGGGGCTGGTGGAGAGGAGGGCGTGGAGAGGAGGCGTGGGAGAGGAGGGCTGGTGGAGAGGAGGGCGTGGAGAGGAGGGGTGTGGAGAGGAGGGGCTGTGGAGGGTAGGGGCTGTGGAGAGGAGGGCCGGTGGAGAGGAGGGGCTTGGAGAGGAGGACCTTGGAGAGGAGGGGCGTGGAGAGAGGGCCGGTGGAGAGGAGGGGCTTGAGAGGAGGACCTTGAGAGGAGGCGTGGAGAGGAGGGCCGGTGAGAGGAGGGGCTTGGAGAGGAGGGGCTGTGGAGAGGAGGGGCTGTGGAGAGGAGGGGCTTGGAGAGGAGGGGCTGTGGAGAGGAGGGACTGTGGAGGAGGGGCTGTGGAGAGGAAGGGCTGTGGAGAGGAGGGCTGTGGAGGGGAGGGGCTGTGGAGAGGAGGGGCTGTGGAGAGGAGGACCGGGTGGAGAGTAGGGGCGTGAGAGGCGGGGCCTGTGGAGAGGCGGGGCGTGGAGAGGAGGGCCGTGGAGAGGAGGGGCGTGGAGAGGAGGGCCGGTGGAGAGGAGGGCGTGGAGAGGAGGGGCGTGGAGAGGAGGGGGCGTGGAGAGGAGGGGCGTGGAGAGAAGGGGCGTGGAGAGGAGGGCGTGGAGAGGAGGGGCTTGGAGAGGAGGGTGTGGAGAGGAGGGGCGTGAGAGAGGGGCGTGGAGAGTAGGGGCTTGGAGAGGAGGGGCTGTGGAGAGGAAGGCCGGATGAGAGAAGGGGCGTGGAGAGAAAGATGTACGTTAAGTACCATGTCACCAATCTGAAATGGTGGCAGCATCTCACACTATGCTGTGAGATATCCACCATTCAAAGCACATTGCACAACATGGCCTGGTAGTAGCCTTCACACTGGTAGATTTCATGCCCGATTGTTTTAACTGTGTTAGCTGTAAAAACATTGGGAGAGGATACAGCCCATTCTCCTAACGTTGTTGACCCTGTCATACTATGATAGGAAAGGAGGCTTGTCTGCTGGATACGGCGTGTGAATGACAATCTAGGAATGTTAGCGGGATGCTCTGGCTTGTTTCATGGCTATATCTATTAGACATGACTAGGACTTTGTCCACATTTTTTATTAGATATTACCAGTTCAAATTCATGTAATTCCTTCACATGGCAGAATACAATTGAATTGCATGACAAAAATAAAACTACAAATCTAACATAAATGATCCACTTTTCCCATCTCTGAAAACATTTTAGGAAATGTTTTTTTTTGCTCATCTTTATCAAGGGTTCCAATCCTTTTGGACCTGACTGCAAGTGCTTTGTTTCTGGATTGGTCAAAAGCTTTTGATACTGTTGATCATGCTATTATATTGAATAAGTTGTGCTCGATAGGTCTGAGCTCTGACGCCTGTTCATGATTATCTTAGTGACAGAACTCAGGCCATCGTGATTGATGGGGTTGAAGTCTGACTTTCTTGAAGTACATAAAAGGTGTACCACAGGGGTCGATTTTGCAACCTGTTCTCTTCACTAGTTATATAAACACCATTGGTCAATCTGTTTAATCTGTTTTACTTCATCTATATGTGGAGGATTGTTACGAGTCCTGAGGATACGAAGAGGCAGGACGCAGCTACAGGAATGAACAAGGTAAAGGTTTACTAAACACTGAGAATAAAACAGCGTGAGTAAACGACTCGGCGCTAAACAATTACACACAACAATGACTGAACAGCCCAGGGCTATATAGGGGTGGTGATGAGATGATGAGGTGCCCAGGGCTATATAGGGGTGGTGATGAGGTGATGAGGTGCCCAGGGCTATATAGGGGTGGTGATGAGATGATGAGGTGCCCAGGGCTATATAGGGGTGGTGATGAGATGATGAGGTGCCCAGGGCTATATAGGGGTGGTGATGAGATGATGAGGTGCCCAGGGCTATATAGGGGTGGTGATGAGATGATGAGGTGCCCAGGGCTATATAGGGGTGGTGATGAGATGATGAGGTGCCCAGGGCTATATAGGGGTGGTGATGAGGTGATGAGGTGCCCAGGGCTATATAGGGGTGGTGATGAGATGATGAGCTGCAGGTGCTCTGGAGGTGATTAGGGTGCGTTGGGTTTCCATTCCTGTGTTTGCCGAGGTGGTGCGGCTCAGACCGGTGGCTCAGTAGACCGGCGAATCAGAGCGCCGGAGGGGAGCAACGGGAGGAGACGTGACAGAGGATACTATTATGTATGCTATGGCCCCGACTTTTAGTTTTAATGCTCCGTATTGCTGGAACAACATTCAAAAATAACATTTCATCTTGAAGTTCTGGTGCCGTTTGGGCAATTTAATGTATTGATTAGGGATTTATTTGTGGACGAATGTAACTTTTTCTGGGTGATTTGTGACGTCTTATTTGTGCTTACCATGACTATTTTTGTATTCTAATATATACAGTGCCCTCCACTAATATTGGCCCCTCAGCCATGACTTCCTGTTTCACTGGGGTATAAATATGAGGTGACACACAGGCCAAGTTCCCATAGTCATCCATCACTATGGGAAAGACCCGAGAATACAGTAATGATGTGCGACAAAAGGTTGTTGAGCTGCACAAATCTGGAAATGGCTATAAAAAAAATAGCTCAACGGTTGAAAATGCCCATTTCCACTATCAGGGCAATAATTAAGACATTTAAAGAAGCTGGAGATGTTAGCAATCAGCCTGGAAGAGGACGTGTGTCTATATTGACCCCACGCACAGTGAGGAGGAAGGGTCGAGTCGCCAAAAAAATCTCCAAGGATCACAGCTGGAGAAATGCAGTCGTTAGTTGGGTCTTGGGGTCAGAAAGTTTCCAAAACTACGATCAGACGCCACCTACATAACCACAAGTTGTTTGGGATGGTTGCCATAAAAAAGCCTTTGCTGTCATCAAACAATAAACTCAAGCGCCTACAGTTTGTCAAAACGTTACTGGAACTTTCAATGGGACCGGGTTCTATGGTCAGACGAGACCAAAATAGAGCTTTTTGGAAACAAACACCAGAGGTGGGTTTGACGTAGACAGAAAGACTGCCATGCTGAAAAGTACCTCATCCCCACTGTGATGTATGGTGGTGGATCTTTGATGTTGTGGGGCTGTTTTTCTTCCAAAGGCCCTGGACAACTTGATAGGATACATGGTATCATGGACTCCATCAAGTACCAGCAGATATTACATAGAAACCTGACTGCCTCTGCTAGGAAGCTTAAACTGGGCCGTGGTTGGATCTTCCAGCAGGACAATGATCCAAAGCACACCTCAAAATCAACACAAAAACGGTTCACTGACCACAGAATCAAGGGTTTTGCCATGGCCCTCCCAGTCCCCTTGACCTAATCCCCATAGAAAACCTGTGGGATGAGCTGAAGAGGAGAGTCCACAAGCGTGGACCTCGGAATCTGAAGGATCTGGAGAGATTCTGTACGGAGGAACGGTCTCAGATCCCTTGCCATGTGTTCTCTAACCTCACTACACATTATAGGAGAAGACTCAGAGCTGTTATCTTGGCAAAGGGAGGTTGCACAAAGTATTGAATGAAGGGGTGCCGATAATTGTGGCATCACATTTATTTGAGAAAAAATTTGTTTTATGATAAAACATTTTCTTTTTCAATTTTACTTGAATTAAAGGTTCGTTTTTTTTTTGGTGAATATTTAGAAGGAAAGACCAAGAGGATAGACAATAAAGACATTTTTTGTTCACACCCCGTTATTGCTCATATTTACCAAAGGGTGCCAATATTAGTGGAGGGAGCTGTATATATGTTTAATGTGTGTTTTATATTGTATTATACAGGGCACATTTGGAAAAGAGACCTAGGTTTCAATATGTCTTCCCTGTCAAAATAAAGGTTCACAAATAAACTCCAGCTCCAGTTATTTTTTGTGGCCCCGGGGGGGGTTTGATAAACCTTATAGAGACGAGGAAATCATACCCCTGTCTTTTCTGGAACACCGTTATCAGGTCGCTCTTCCTCTCGCAAGTAGTCCAGAAAAGATTGCAGGCATTCTGCACCCGGATAGATGGTTTATGGGGAAAATCATTTAGCAGAAGAGGGTTTGTGGAATGAGGAGGCAGTCGTCTAACATACATGACACTGCTTAGTGAACCACAAGATATCCTGTCCTTTTTATCAATGTGATCTAATATGTTCTATTTAACAACGTTCTTAGTTAGATTAAGTCAAATTATATTTTAGCCTATATTGTCACTATATCTGTCAAATAACACATTATATTGTACTTGCCAGGCTACTGTGGAATAGTAATGGTCATGATGACATTGACCAATAGACTGCCAGCGTGACAAATGGAACCTCCGCTGTTTCTGGATCTCATTTTATCTGTCCGGAACTCGGGTTTCTTGTAGACAGAAGTAAATATAATTAAGAAACATCCAGTAGAATAAGAATCATCCTGAACACAGTCTGATTGGTTCTACGGGGCATTACAGCTGTAGAACTCTGGAACAATTCTGGAATTCTGGAGATAAGGTGGCTGACAGTTTCCCTGTAACGGTTTTGACTTCAAAGTTATTGTTTGTTATGGATGCCAGGTAGGTTGTGCCTACCAGAGAAAATATTGATTTCTCCTTTTTTGTTTGTGAGGGAGTGAGTCCCGTCTGGTCCGTCAAGTACCAATACAAAGGACTCACGTAAAAGTCAGTATGGAAATAAAACTTTTCATTAACCCTTAAAACATTGCAAATAACTTCAAAACCACTGTGTTCTTTTGCGTCGGTTGTAAAATAAATGATCACACACATAATAACGTCACAACACAATGATCTCTGGTTCCTCGAGAAAAGTACCGTCCGGCCCGGTAAATGAGTTCAAATCAACTCAAGTGACATCAGTCGCGCAAAGTTTGTCCGTTCATAAAGTGTAGCTTAAACTCAGTCTCAATCACACAATCAAAATCTCAAAGTATTTTACCACTCAACAATAAAGGTTAGCAGAACTCCCAGTAGTCTTCACCCACAACTGAACACCATCCATCCCCTATATGACTCCATTATTGAACGGCAACTCATAACAACATCCACAACAATAGTTCCCTAAATGTATGTTGCATTTATGTTAGATTTGTAGTTTTATCATGCAATTCAATTGTATTCTGCCATGTGAATGAATTAAATTATTTGAACTTGTAAAATTTAATTAAAAACATTGACAAAGCCCTAGTCATGTCTAATAGATATAGCCATGAAACAAGCCAGAGCATCCCGCTAACATTCCTAGATTGTCATTCACACGCCATATCCAGCGGACAAGGCTCCTTTCCTATCATACTATGACAGTGTCAACAATGTTAGGAGAATGGACTGTATCCTCTCCTAATGTTTTTACAGCTAACACAGTGTAAACAATCGGCTTATGAAATCTCCCAGTGTGAAGGCTACTACCAGGCCATGTTGTGCAATGTGCTTTGAATGGTGGATATCTCACTGCATAGTGTGAGATGCTGCCACCATTTCAGATTGGTGACATGGTACTTAACGTACCTCTTTCTCTCCACCGCCCCTCCTCTCCACCGCCCCTCCTCTCCACGCCCCTCCTCTCCACGCTCCTCACCACGCCCTCCTCTCCACACCCCTCCTCTCCACACCCCTCCTCTCCACGCCCTCCTCTCCACGCCCTCCTCTCCCTGGCCCTCCTCTCCACGCCTCCTCTCCACGCCCTCCTCTCCACACCCCTCCTCTCCACGCCCCTCCTCTCCACGCCCTCCTCTCCACTGGCCCTCCTCTCCACGCCCTCATCTCCACGCCCTCTCTCCACACCCTCCTCTCCAGCACCTCCTCTCCACGCCCCTCCTCTCCATGCTCCTCCTCACCACGCCCCTTCTCTCCACGCCCTCCTCTCCACGCCCTCCACGCCCCTCCTCTCCACGCCCCTCCTCTCCACGCCCCTTCTCCACGTTCCTCGTCTCCACGCCTCCTCTCCACGCCCCTCCTCTCCACGCCCCTCCTCTCCACGCTCCTCCTCTCCACGCTCCTCCTCTCCACGCTCCTCCTCTCCACGCTCCTCCTCTCCACGCCCCCTCTCCACACTCCTCCTCTCCACGCTCCTCTCCATGCCCCCTCTCTCACACCTCCTCCTCTCTCACGCCCCCTCCTCTCCACGCCCCTCCTCTCCACGCCCCTCTCCACGCCCTTCCTCTCCACGCTCCTCCTCTCCACGCCCCTCCTCTCCACGCCCCTCCAAGGTAACTTCTGACCTGCTCTGTGGGTACTAAGTGGTCATCATCCAACCCTGGCTATAATATGTAGACCTATAGTCTACCTCCCATACCTGGTCTGATACCTGGAGCTATGTTGTAGAGTCATTATATAGCATGCCTACCTGCAACAGGTGAGTAGACACTATTCAACCAGATAGAGTCGTGGGGTAAGCAGTGGGGACAAGCCCAACACTTACAAACCCTCCAGTGTATTAGTCCTCATAGTGTTAGCTGGGACAGAAGCCTGCACACCCTGTGTCTCTCCAGGAACAGAGTTGGTGACCAATGCCCTACATGCCTGACAGGTCAGGAAAGCCTGATCCCTACTAACCCTAGTATAGGCAGCCCTACTATACTTAATAGCACAGATAGAGTCTCTTGTTATTGTGGTGTTGGCCATTAGACCATATAAATGCAGTGTTGATCTGGGCCTGAGCTCCAGAGTTCCTGTTTAACACCTTAAATATGCATCACCCATCTAGCTAGCTATTTGTAGCTAATGCTAGCTATTTGTAGCTAGCTAGTCTAGCGTTATCTAAACAATCGCCAGCTGCATCGCATTCACATTTTTTTTTTACTTGAAATATTTGTTCAAACTAACTATCTATCTATCTATCTATCAATCTATCTATCTATCTATCTATCTATCTATCTATCTATCTATCTATCTATCTATCTATCTATCTATCTATCTATCTATCTATCTATCTATCTATCTATCTATCTATCTATCTATCTATCTATCTATCTATCTATCTATCTATCTATCTATCTATCTATCTATCTATCTATCTATCTATCTATCTATCTATCTATCTATCTATCTATCTATCTATCTATCTATCTATCTATCTATCTATCTATCTATCTATCTATCTATCTATCTATCTATCTATCTATCTATCTATCTGTCTATCTAATCTCATTTCTGATGATCCATTGATCTAATCCATGACGTCTTGACGGCTGTGTTGCAAGCTAAATGCAAAAAAAAAAAGTAAACAAATTGTTTGGACCAATGAGAGTAGAGCTACTGACGTCACACACACATGGCCATATACGGCATTGCGTTGGCAGCCATATTGGATCTTCTATCCGGTGATCTCCCTGGAACCGGGACCACATTCTACCTTCGGCATAGAGCCGTATATAATATTTACATTTACATTTTAGTCATTTAGCAGACGCTCTTATCCAGAGCGGCTTACAGTTAGTGAGTGCATAATTTTTTTTATACATACATATATAATAGATATATCTATATCATACCTAATCGTATTTACAGTTTTTACAAGTTTGTTATTACGTTAAAGTTCAATTTCTGCAAAAAAATACGTTGATAAAATAAAAACTATTACGTTCAAATGCCTCTCATGTGAAGAGGTGATGTGCGACATAGGCTTAGCTTCCTGAAACGGGTCACATTGTCACTTCAATGCTTTAATCTCATGGTAAAACTAATCTACACTGTGGTAAACTAAACTAATAGAAACTAAATATACAAACTAATCTACACTGTGGAAAACAAAGAAAATAAGGTTGGCGTCACGTGGTGGTGGTTAGTGTCATACTATTGGTTAGACAGTTTCCCCTTTAATGAGGTTGACAGTTAAAACTGTCTCTTACATTAGGCTGAGTCACACAGAGGATCCAGCGGTGAAGTGAGGAAACACAAACCTACAACTGAGATAACAGCAGACGTTACAACCGTAGAAGTTACAACAGCAGAAGTTACAACCATAGAAATTACAACAGTAGAAGTTACAAGATTAGAAGTTACAAGAGTAGAAGATACAAGAGTAGAAGTTACAACAGTAGAAGTTACTGCATTTGAGCACAAGTGTGTAAAGATGTCAGAGGCAAACTATGGAAACAGAGATGGATTTAAAGGCAAAGCACCTAATGAAATGAAGACCATGGATATTGATGATTGTATATACAGCAACGAAACACCCATCAAGCCCTGCAGGAAGGATGGAGTTGGTGATCAACCATCAGGTAACAGTTTATCCTGGTATAGTGCTTGATACTGACATACGTATACCCCAAACACACACACACACACACACACACACACACACACACACACACACACACACACACACACACACACACACACACACACACACACACACACACACACACACACACTGTTGCTACTGTCTATTATCTATCCTGTTGCCTAGTTACTTGACCCCTACCTCCATGTACAGTTCTTTCAGAAAGTAACGTTAGTGTCACGTCTCCTCCATTTTGCTCGTATTAAGCACACGTTTTAAAATCAGCAAGGGATTCCTGCATAGCTATAAAATCTGACTGTAGTTTTGACACAACCAGATCACCAGTCGGGGCCACAGCATACATAGTAGTATCATCTGTCACGTCTCCTCCCGTTGCTCCCCTCCTGGCGCTCTGATTCGCCGGTCTACTGAGCCACCGGTCTGAGCGCACCACCTCGGCAAACACAGGAATGGAAATCCAACGCACCCTAATCACCTCCAGCGCCCCAGCACCTCATCATCTCCTCACCACCCCTATATAGCCCTGGGCTGTTCATCTCATCACCACCCCTATATAGCCCTGGGCACCTCACCATCTCATCACCACCCCTATATAGCCCTGGGCTGTTCATCTCATCACCACCCCTATATAGCCCTGGGCACCTCACCATCTCATCACCACCCCTATATAGCCCTGGGCTGTTCAGTGTTGTGTTGTGTGTGATTGTTAGTGTCATGTCTTGTACTCGCTTGTTGTTGTTCTCTTGCTCAGTGTTACGTAAACCTTTACGTTGTTGATTCCTGCGTCCTGCCTCTTCGTATCCTCAGTACTGCTTGCTACATAAATAGATCCGCTAGCCTATTAGCGACGTTATGACTGACTTGTGATCATTGCCCTTGCTAGTTTGATTGTATTGACATACCCAGCCTTAGTTATATTTATTCGTTTTTTTTGTCCAGAATATTGAGTCATTGAAACTGAAACGGTGCATCTTGAATGTCGTCAGCAAACAATGTACCAGGCCAGCTGTGATTTACAACCAGATAGCAATATTTTTTTGGTGCCCAAAAGTTCCCAAACGGCCCACCCCAGTGAAGGAAAGCCACCTTGTGTGAATATATTTCACGTGCTTTACGATTGTGTTGTCTACTTTGTGAATGATTTCTCTATTGTACTACATCATTGGTAAGTCGCATACCTCCATGATACGCATCAGTAGGGATTAAAAGTGAGTATCCCCTCCCCTGCACCACTGGCCCTTTGTGTTTTACAAAAAGTCTCTTACATGAGTGGTTACGGTTGCTGTCCTTTAAGAATCACGAACCTGTCACAAACTGAAGGCCTATAGGTTTGCGCAAACATGTCTGTAATAGATAAGGCTGTTAAGATATTAATGTATCAAGAAAGGAGTGTATATATTTGGCCTGGCGAAGCGGTTTTATGCTGGTCTCAGGAAGAAACGTACGAGTCCTCACGGTCCAAGACAGAGCCAAGCACGAGTCACTGTGTGGTCTCGAGACCGGATGAGTACTACAACACTGGTATTCAAAATGGACAAAATCTACCCACAAAACCCCATAATGATGCAGTGCAAACATGTAAGACATTTTTGCACATTTATTGAAAATGAAATATCTAATTTACATACAGTGGGGAGAACAAGTATTTGATACACTGCCGATTTTGCAGGTTTTCCTACTTACAAAGCATGTAGAGGTCTGTAATTTTTATCATAGGTACACTTCAACTGTGAGAGACGGAATCTAAAACAAAAATCCCGAAAATCACATTGTATGATTTTTAAGTAATTAATTTGCATTTTATTGCATGACATAAGTATTTGATACATCAGAAAAGCAGAACTTAATACTTGGTACAGAAACCTTTGTTTGCAATTACAGAGATCATACGTTTCCTGTAGGTCTTGACCAGGTTTGCACACACTGCAGCAGGGATTTTGGCCCACTCCTCCATACAGACCTTCTCCAGATCCTTCAGGTTTCGGGGCTGTCACTGGGCAATACGGACTTTCAGCTCCCTCCAAATATTTTCTATTGGGTTCAGGTCTGGAGACTGGCTAGGCCACTCCAGGACCTTGAGATGCTTCTTACAGAGCCACTCCTTAGTTGCCCTGGCTGTGTGTTTCTGGTCGTTGTAATGCTGGAAGACCCAGCCACGACCCATCTTCAAAGCTGTTACTGAGGGATGCCGCAGCCCGTCTGGTGTTCAACCTTCCCAAGTTCTCTCACGTCACCCCGCTCCTCCGCACACTCCACTGGCTTCCAGTTGAAGCTCGCATCTGTTACAAGACCATGGTGCTTGCCTATGGAGCTGTGAGGGGAACGGCACCTCCGTACCTTCAGGCTCTGATCAGTCCCTACACCCAAACGAGGGCATTGCGTTCATCCACCTCTGGCCTGGATAAGAGCGTCTGCTAAATGACGTAAATGTAATGTAAATGAGGGAAGGATCTCGCGATACATGGCCAAGATCTCGCGATACATGGCCCCATTCATCCTCCCCTCAATACGGTGCAGTCGTCCTGTCCCCTTTGCAGAAAAGCATCCCCAAAGAATGATGTTTCCACCGCCATTCTTCACGGTTGGGATGGTGTTCTTGGGGTTGTACTCATCCTTCATCTTCCTCCAAACACGGCGAGTGGAGTTTAGACCAAAAAGCTCTATTTTTGTCTCATCAGACCACATGACCTTCTCCCATTCCTCCTCTGGATCATCCAGATGGTCATTGGCAAACTTCAGACGGGCCTGGACATGCGCTGGCTTGAGCAGGGGGACCTTGCGTGCGCTGCAGGATTTTAATCCATGACAGCTCTCTTCAGGTCATTGACCAGGTCCTGCCGTGTAGTTCTGGGCTGATCCCTCACCTTCCTCATGATCATTGATGCCCAACGAGGTGAGATCTTGCATGGAGCCCCAGACCGAGGGTGATTGACCGTCATCTTGAACTTCTTCCATTTTCTAATAATTGCGCCAACAGTTGTTGCCTTCTCACCAAGCTGCTTGCCTATTGTCCTGTAGCCCATCCCAGCCTTGTGCAGGTCTACAATTTTATCCCTGATGTCCTTACACAGCTCTCTGGTCTTGGCCATTGTGGAGAGGTTGGAGTCTGTTTGATTGAGTGTGTGGACAGGTGTCTTTTATACAGGTAACGAGTTCAAACAGGTGCAGTTAATACAGGTAATGAGTGGAGAACAGGAGGGCTTCTTAAAAAAAACTAACAGGTCTGTGAGAGCCAGGATTCTTACTGGTTGGTAGGTGATCAAATACTTATGTCATGCAATAAAATGCAAATGAATTACTCAAAAATCATACAATGTGATTATCTGGATTTTTGTTTTAGATTCCGTCTCTCACAGTTGAAGTGTCCCTATGATAAAAATTACAGACCTCTACATGCTTTGTAAGTAGGAAAACCTGCAAAATCTGCAGTGTATCAAATACTTGTTCTCCCCACTGTATGTATTCACACCCCTGAGTCAATACATGTTAGAATCACCTTTGGCAGCGATTACAGCTGGGAGTCTTCTTGTCTAAGTCTCTAAGAGCTTTTACACACCTGGATTGTACAATATCTGCCCATTTATTCTTTTCATCTGTCAAATTCGTTGTTGATCATTGCTAGACAACCATTTTCAAGTCTTGCCATAGATTTTCAAGCAGATTTAAGTAAACTGTAACTCTGCAAACTTCTTGTGGCCTTGTGTTTTAGGTTATTGTCTTGTTGAATGGTGAATTCATCTCCAAGTGTCTGGTGGAAAGCAGACTGAACCAGGTTTTCGTCTAGGATTTTGCCTGTGTTTAAATCCAGTCAGTTTCTTTTTTTTATCCTGAAAAACTATGGAGAGTGGTACTCAGTAATGTGTTGTATTGGATTTGCCCCAAACATAACACTTTGTATTGAGGACAAAATGTTAATTGCTTTGCCACATGTTTTGCAGTATTACTTTAGTGCCTTGTTGCAAACAGGATGCATGTTTAGGAATAGTTTTATTCTGTACAGCTCTGTTTTTTTTAGTTTACCCATCTACCAATTGGTGCCCTTCTTTGCGAGGCATTGGAACACCACCCTGGTCTTTGTGGTTGAATCTGTGTTTTGAAATTCACTGCTCGATTGAGGGACCTTACAGATCATTATATGTGTGGGGTACAGAGATGAGGTGGTCATTCAGAAATCACTACTATTGCACACAGATTGAGTCCATGCAACGTATTATGTGACTTGTTAAACAACTTTTTACTCCTGAACGTATTAAGGCTCGCCATAACAAAGGGGTTGAATACTTATTGACTCGAGACATTTCAGCTTTTCATTTTTAATTAATTTGTAAACATTTCTAAAAACATAACTCCAGACCAGGCCAGTGACACATTTTTATTTATTTAGACTGTAACACAACAAAATGTGAAAAAAGTCACTTTCTGATGACCTCGTATCCGTGCACATGGACTCGGTACTGGTACTGACTGTATATAGCCATGTTATTTTTACTTGTTCATGTTATTCGTTATTCACTGTGTATTTGTTATTCTTTTTTACTCTGCATTGTTGGAAAAGGACCCATAAGTCATCATTTCACTTTTAGTCTGCACCTGTTGTTTATGAAGCATGTGAAAAATGAAAATTTGATTTGATTTGGACTGAAATAGGTGCCAGTACTCATTTTGGGTGCCTGAACTCTGCAATATGTTTAAGCCAGTGTTCTATAAGAGGTTCTGGAAGTCAAGCAGTATAAAGTGTGAGGTGCTGGAACTCAGTTCTGGTGTTCTGTCCCTTGTCAAGTTTGTGTTTTTTCCTCGGTGCTTCAAAGAGCAAATGGACACAAAAGTCGATGCAAATACAACGCTGATAAAGAGCAAGTTCTTATGGTAATAATTTGTGCTTCAGTGTTTTATCAGTGGTGGAAGAGATACTCTGGAGCTGCTGCAGTGAGTCTGGGGCTGCTGTGTGTTCTCCTATTGGCTGGGATCATAGGCCTGTTGCTCTACCGTGAGTTTGATATGTTCTCAATCAAACTTTCTCTTAATCATCAGTGGTGTTATGACCAGGGATCAATTCCATTTAAACTCCATTCAATTCAATTCAGAAAGTACACCAAATTCCAATTTCAATTCCACATTGTCCTCATTGAAAAATATTGAAGATAATTGGACTTGGAATTCCAGTGTACTTCCTGAATAGACTGGAATTGAAATGCAATTGAACCCAACCCTGGTAATGATAGATTAACTTTTCCACTGTTACCTTGGTCGTTGATGGTATTATTTCACAGAGCGAAACCAATTAACCAGATCCAACACCCTGACCAAAGAGAGAGACCAGTTACAGACCAGCGGCAACAACCTGACTGAAGAGAGAGACCAGCTACAGACCAGCAACAACACCCTGACTACAGAGAGAGACCAGTTACAGACCAGTTACAACACCCTGACCAAAGAGAGAGACCAGCTACAGACCAGTTACAACACCCTGACCAAAGAGAGAGACCAGTTACAGACAAGCTACAACACCCTGACCAAAGAGAGAGACCAGCTACAGACCAGCTACAACACCCTGACCAAAGAGAGAGACCAGCTACAGACCAGTTACAAAACTCTGACCAAAGAAAGAGACCAGCTACAGACCAGATCCAACACTCTGACCAAAGAGAGAGACCAGCTACAGACCAGAAACAACACCCTGACTACAGAGAGAGACCAGTTACAGACCAGCTATAACACCTTGACCAAAGAGAGAGACCAGCTACAGACCAGTTACAACACCCTGACCAAAGAGAGAGACCATCTACAGACCAGTTACAACACCCTGACCAAAGAGAGAGACCAGCTACAGACCAGAAACAACACCCTGACTACAGAGAGAGACCAGTTACAGACCAGCTATAACACCTTGACCAAAGAGAGAGTCCAGCTACAGACCAGCTATAACACCCTGACCAAAGTGAGAGACCAGCTACAGACCAGATACAACACCCTGACCAAAGAGAGAGACCAGTTGCAGATCAGTTACAACACCCTGACCAAAGAGAGAGACCAGTTGCAGATCAGTTCCAACACTCTGACCAAAGAGAGTGGCCAGCTACAGACCAGATACAACACCCTGACCAAAGAGAGAGACCAGTTGCAGATCAGTTACAACACCCTGACCAAAGAGAGAGACCAGTTGCAGATCAGTTCCAACACCCTGACCGAAGAAAGAGACCAGCAACAGACCAGATACAACACCCTGACTGCAGACAGAGACCAGCTACAGACCAGATACAACATCCTGACCAAAGAGAGAGACCATCTACAGACCAGATACAACACCCTGACCAAAGAGAGAGACCAGTTGCAGATCAGTTACAACACCCTGACCAAAGAGAGAGACCAGTTGCAGATCAGTTCCAACACTCTGACCAAAGAGAGTGGCCAGCTACAGACCAGATACAACACCCTGACCAAAGAGAGAGACCAGTTGCAGATCAGTTACAACACCCTGACCAAAGAGAGAGACCAGTTGCAGATCAGTTCCAACACCCTGACCGAAGAAAGAGACCAGCAACAGACCAGATACAACACCCTGACTGCAGACAGAGACCAGCTACAGACCAGCTACAACACCCTGACCAAAGAGAGAGACCAGCTACAGACCAGTTACAAAACTCTGACCAAAGAAAGAGACCAGCTACAGACCAGATCCAACACTCTGACCAAAGAGAGAGACCAGCTACAGACCAGAAACAACACCCTGACTACAGAGAGAGACCAGTTACAGACCAGCTATAACACCTTGACCAAAGAGAGAGACCAGCTACAGACCAGTTACAACACCCTGACCAAAGAGAGAGACCAGCTACAGACCAGTTACAACACCCTGACCAAAGAGAGAGACCACAGCTACAGACCAGAAACAACACCCTGACTACAGAGAGAGACCAGTTACAGACCAGCTATAACACCTTGACCAAAGAGAGAGTCCAGCTACAGACCAGCTATAACACCCTGACCAAAGTGAGAGACCAGCCACAGACCAGATACAACACCCTGACCAAAGAGAGAGACCAGTTGCAGATCAGTTACAACACCCTGACCAAAGAGAGAGACCAGTTGCAGATCAGTTCCAACACTCTGACCAAAGAGAGTGGCCAGCTACAGACCAGATACAACACCCTGACCAAAGAGAGAGACCAGTTGCAGATCAGTTACAACACCCTGACCAAAGAGAGAGACCAGTTGCAGATCAGTTCCAACACCCTGACCGAAGAAAGAGACCAGCAACAGACCAGATACAACACCCTGACCAAAGAGAGAGACCAGCAACAGACCAGATACAACACCCTGACCAAAGAGAGAGACCAGCTACAGACCAGATACAACACCCTGACCAAAGAGAGAGACCAGTTGCAGATCAGTTCCAACACCCTGACCAAAGAGAGAGACCAGCAACAGACCAGATACAACACCCTGACCAAAGAGAGAGACCATCTTCAGACCAGTTACAACACCCTGACCAAAGAGAGAGACCAGCAACAGACCAGATACAACACCCTGACCAAAGAGAGAGACCATCTTCAGACCAGATACAACACCCTGACCAAAGAGAGAGAACAACTAAAGAAAGAGACAGAACGTCTGAAACAATCTTTGGTTGAGAAAGGTGAGGGAAATTGTCTAATGACTGTTCTGTTTGACAGTCTCTGTATCAGTTCACATGCCACTTATAAACAGGCAATTCAACTTACATTAAAGGAAAAATCTATGACTTCCAAACCGACCATTAGTTAGTGCCCTGTCTTCCTCAAGTGTTTGATTGAGACTTAATTCAATGTGATATTAAAGTGACTAAAGCGAGACATTTTCAACTTAAAGAGTGTCCGCAAGGATGGAAGAAGCTTGGTAGCCGTTGTTACTACATCTCTAGTAAGAAGAACACCTGGGAGAGGAGCAGACAGGACTGCAGAGATAGAGGAGCAGACCTGGTGATCATCAACAGCCAAGACAAACAGGTGTGTGAGAGAGAGAGAGAAAGAGAGAGAGAGAGAGAGAGAGAGAGAGAGAGAGAGAGAGAGAGAGAGAGAGAGAGAGAGAGAGAGAGAGAGAGAGAGAGAGAGAGAGAGAGAGAGAGGTAATGGCTATGTATTAACAATGTTGTCTCTCTCCCACAACTACAGACATTTGTCAATTGGTTATGTGGAGTAAAGAAATATGTCTGGATTGGTCTGACTGACTCTGTTACTGAGGGGACCTGGAAATGGGTGGACGACACACCACTGACCACAAGGTAAGACATTTAATGAGTTCTGTGTTACCATGAAATCACTGTCTGGAGTACTAGACTCAGAGTGGACAGCCTGATTCTATGTCTTGTTTCTTCTACAGGTATTGGAACAGTGGACAGCCTGATTCTATGTCTTGTTTCTTCTACAGGTATTGGAACAGTGGACAGCCTGATTCTATGTGTTGTTTCTTCTACAGGTATTGGAACAGTGGACAGCCTGATTATATGTGTTGTTTCTTCTACAGGTACTGGAACAGTGGACAGCCTGATTCTATGTGTTGTTTCTTCTACAGGTATTGGAACAGTGGACAGCCTGATTCTATGTGTTGTTTCTTCTACAGGTATTGGAACAGTGGACAGCCTGATTCTATGTGTTGTTTCCTCTACAGGTATTGGAACAGTGGACAGCCTGATTCTATGTGTTGTTTCTTCTACTGGTACTGGAACAGTGGACAGCCTGATTCTATGTGTTGTTTCTTCTACAGGTACTGGAACAGTGGACAGCCTGATTCTATGTGTTGTTTCTTCTACAGGTATTGGAACAGTGGACAGCCTGATTCTATGTGTTGTTTTTTCTACAGGTATTGGAACAGTGGACACCCTGATTATATGTGTTGTTTCTTCTACAGGTACTGGAACAGTGGACAGCCTGATTCTATGTGTTGTTTCTTCTACAGGTATTGGAACAGTGGACAGCCTGATTCTATGTGTTGTTTCTTCTACAGGTATTGGAACAGTGGACAGCCTGATTCTATGTGTTGTTTCCTCTACAGGTATTGGAACAGTGGACAGCCTGATTCTATGTGTTGTTTCTTCTACTGGTATTGGAACAGTGGACAGCCTGGTTCTATGTGTTGTTTCTTCTACAGGTATTGGAACAGTGGACAGCCTGATTCTATGTGTTTTTTCTTCTACAGGTATTGGAACAGTGGACAGCCTGATTATATGTGTTGTTTCTTCTACAGGTACTGGAACAGTGGACAGCCTGATTCTATGTGTTGTTTCTTCTACAGGTATTGGAACAGTGGACAGCCTGATTCTATGTGTTGTTTCTTCTAAAGGTATTGGAACAGTGGACAGCCTGATTCTATGTGTTGTTTCCTCTACAGGTATTGGAACAGTGGACAGCCTGATTCTATGTGTTGTTTCTTCTACAGGTACTGGAAAAGTGGACAGCCTGATTCTATGTGTTGTTTCTTCTACAGGTATTGGAACAGTGGACAGCCTGATTCTATGTTTTGTTTCTTCTACAGGTGTTGGAACAGTGGACAGCCTGATTCTATGTGTTGTTTCTTCTACAGGTATTGGAACAGTGGACAGCCTAATTCTATGTGTTGTTTCTTCTACAGGTATTGGAACAGTGGAAAGCCTGATTCTATGTGTTTTTTCTTCTACATGTATTGGAACAGTGGACAGCCTGATTCTATGTGTTGTTTCTTCTACAGGTATTGGAACAGTGGACAGCCTGATTCTATGTGTTGTTTCTTCTACATGTATTGGAACAGTGGACAGCCTGATTCTATGTGTTGTTTCTTCAACGGGTATTGGAACAGTGGACAGCCTGATTATATGTGCTGTTTCTTCTACAGGTATTGGAACAGTGGACAGCCTGATTCTATGTGTTGTTTCTTATACTGGTATTGGAACAGTGGACAGCCTGATTCTATGTGTTGTTTCTTCTACATGTGTTGGAACAGTGGACAGCCTGATTCTATGTATTTGTTTCTTCTACAGGTATTGGAACAGTGGACAGCCTGATTCTATGTGTTGTTTCTTCTACAGGTACTGGAACAGTGGACAGCCTGATTCTATGTGTTGTTTCTTCTACAGGTATTGGAACAGTGGACAGCCTGATTCTATGTGTTGTTTCTTCTACAGGTATTGGAACAGTGGAGAGCCTGATTCTATGTGTTGTTTCTTCTACAGGTATTGGAACAGTGGACAGCCTGATTTTATGTGTTGTTTCTTCTACAGGTACTGGAACAGTGGAGAGCCTGATTCTATGTGTTGTTTCTTCTACAGGTACTGGAAGAGTGGAGAGCCTAATGGTGGTGTAGCTGAGAACTGTGCGTATTTCTACTCCTGGTCATCATACAAAGGAGCATGGTGGGACTCTGGCTGTTCCGATCAATACAGATGGATCTGTGAGAAATAGGATTTTCTGTACTGCTAGATACCATTTCAGACAGATGTTTTAAATCCTTAAACCCAGACTTGGACCAAACAAAATAGCGAGTGATGTGCAACGCTTGCAGTTAGCCACTGATTCCTTCCAAACAACTCATTGTTGAATTTGTGATTTCCGACTTGTTGTGTAACGATGAGCACCGATACCTTGTATCTATAATTTGTTCTTAACTGACTTGCCTAGTTAAATTAACAATAAATACAAATTCTGCGGTTATATAGTGAGTGACAGAACACTGAACCAATCACGGCGCAACTAGAGAACATTACCAAAGCATACGCTCTGTATATTCCGCTGGCTGCCCCACCACCCCAGAAAGCACTGAGTGAGGCTGAAACACCTGCATTTAGGAGCTGCCTTACGCAAGAAAGAGAACATGTTTGCATGCGGCTTTATTAATTGTTTGCAAACTGATATGTGACATGAATTAATGCCAAAATAACATGCGAAACAGGGTATCCTGCTATTGAGGTGACTTCTATTACGCTGGCCCGGGTTGAACTGGACAATGGGCCGTCACGTCATCGGGCTAAAGCGGGGAGGGAGGAGCACCTTTCTCAAATCAAACAGTAATCTGCACCCCACGGTCATGTTGTCAACAAGGCAGCATACTGCATCGTCAAGAAACATACAACATCTCTTTTTCCATTAAATAAACGTTTGAATTTTCAAACTAGATTTACTTTGGAAGGCATTTAAAGCCTTTTTATCAAAAGCAATCACTTCATTTGCATGTGAAAACACAGAATGCTACTAATTTGAGCCGACTTTGCGGTCGGCCAGAGCAGAGCACCTGATTCATGCCTGGGAGGCAGCCCGGCTCCAAAAGGAATGCAATCACTTTTCACCCGGTTCAAACTCCTCCCAACGTGGTAACCCGGGCCAGATAAACTAACCCCCCTCACTGACACACTTGTTGAAATATGCAAGAGAACAAGACAACACAGTAATTCATGAAACAACAGAGGTGACTGAAATATCATTTTCTTTATTTAAAAAAAAAATACAAGTACATGATACAATAACAAAATTTATATATATATGAGTGCATTCTTACATGATATTTATTTGAAATTGTACAATAAATGTAATACCTGAATTCACACCAAAATCCCTGAACTCCATTCATTATTTGTCCGTGCCAGTAAAATATTGTATGTGCTGTAATTCAGAACATATTGTCACGATCGTCGTAGTAATGAGTAGACCAAGGCGCAGCGTGAGAAACAAACATGACTTTAATTAGTTAAAGTTTCTAAACAAAACAAAACACGACTTGTGAAGTCCACGGTGACACTGACCGAACACGGAACAAAAACCCACAAACCCAAAGTGAAACACAGACAGTTAAATATGTCTCCCAATCAGAGACAACCAGCAAACAGCTGACACTCGTTGCCTCTGATTGGGAGTCACTCAGTCAAACATAGAAAATGACGAACTAGAACACCCAACATAGAAACAGAACACATAGAATGAACACACCCTGGCTCAACATAATGAGTCCCAGAGCCAAGGTGTGACAGTACCCCCTAAAGGCGCGGACTGCGACCGCGCCTCAACTAAACAAAACAGGGGAGGGCTGGGCGGGCATACCTCCTCGGCGGCGGTTCCTGGCTCCGGCCTTGACCACCACCCTCAATACACCCCCCATAGTGCCCCTGGTCCAGTCTGTCGACTTGCACCCCTGGCTTGGTGCGTGGAGGAGGAACGGGCCTTACCAGGCTGACTTCTCGCACCCCTGGCTTAGTGCGAGTGGCAGGAACAGGCCGGACCGGGCTGGCGGCGCGCACCATAGGTTTGGTGCAGTGGCAGGAACAGGCTGGGTCGGGCTGGCGACGCGCACCGTAGACTTGGTGCGGGTGGCAGGAACAGGCCGGGTCGGGCTGGCGACGCGCACCGAGACTTGGTGCGGGTGGCAGGAACAGGCCGGACCGGGCTGGCGACGCGCACCGTAGGTTTAGTGCGTGGAGCAGGGACAGGCCGGCTGGGCTGGCGACGCACACCAAGGCTTGGTGCGTGGAGCAGGAACAGGCCGGGCTGGGCTGGCGACGACACCGTAGGCTTGGTGCGTGGAGCAGGGACAGGCCGGGCTGGGCTGGCGACGCACACCGTAGGCTTGGTGCGTGGAGCAGGAACAGGCCGGGCTGGGCTGGCGACGCACACCGTAGGCTTGGTGCGTGGAGCAGGAACAGGCCGGGCAGGACTGTCGACGCACACCGTAGGCGTGCGTGGAGCAGGGACAGGCCGGACTGGGCTGGCGACGCACACCGTAGGCTTGGTGCGTGGAGCAGGGACAGGCCGGGCTGGGCTGACGACGCACACCGTAGGCTTGGTGCGTGGAGCAGGAACAGGCCGAACCGTACTGGGAACACACACCACTGGCCTTAAACGGGGATCAGGAACGGGCCGGACCGGACTGGCAATACACCTCAGTACCTCTCGCCGTGCCTCTACCACTTCCTTCCTCCTCTCGCCAATGGCTCCCTTAACCCGGTGGCCTTCTCTCTGTCTCCCATTTCGCCCCTGTGGCAGCCTCCTGCTGCCCAGTCGCCCATGCCGTGTGCCCCCCTAAAAAATTATTGGGGGTGCCTCTCGTCCTTCCGACGATGGCACTGCTGACGCCGCTGCTCCTCTCTCGCCAGGGCCTTAATCCTACCCCAAGGTCCCTTGCCCCCGAGCATGTCTTCCCAGGACCACGATTTGCCCACCTGGGCCATCGCCAGCCTCTCTATCTCCTTTCCTGGCGCTTCCTCCCATGTCCAGTCTGCCTGCTCCTGGACACGCTGCTTGGTCCTTTTACGGTGGGTTTTTCTGTCACGATCGTCGTAGTAATGAGTAGACCAAGGCGCAGCGTGAGAAACAAACATGACTTTAATTAGTTAAAGTTTCTAAACAAAACAAAACACGACTCGTGAAGTCCACGGTGACACTGACCGAACACGGAACAAAAACCCACAAACCCAAAGTGAAACACAGACAGTTAAATATGGCTCCCAATCAGAGACAACCAGCATACAGCTGACACTCGTTGCCTCTGATTGGGAGTCACTCAGTCAAACATAGAAAATGACGAACTAGAACACCCAACATAGAAACAGAACACATAGAATGAACACACCCTGCGTCAACATAATGAGTCCCAGAGCCAGGGTGTGACACATATCTGATGGATTATACAAATGCTAAAAGTTTGGAGTATCTTCAGCCATTGGCCATTTATTAGAATTGCTTCTAAAACCTTTTAACAATATTGATGACCGTCGCTATAGAAAGAGGGTCACAAATCACTGGTTTCAAAGTCCTCATTCATGGTCAAATATATAGAGCGAGAGCGAGAGCGAGAGAGCGAGAGCGAGAGAGAGCGAGAGAGAACTAACTGTCCACTATCTGATGACAGGATCAATAACTAACTGTCCACTATCTGATGACAAGATCAATAACTAACTGTCCACTATCTGATGACAAGATCAATAACTAACAGTGGTGAACCGGTGTCCTGAGGTGGTGAACCGGTGTTCTGGGGTGGTGAACCGGTGTCCTGAAGTGGTGAACCGGTGTCCTGGGGTGGTGTACCGGTGTTCTGAGGTGGTGAACTGGTGTCCTGAGGTGGTGAACCGGTGTTCTGAGGTCAATACACACTGCCACAAATGGTAATGTTAACCATCCAGAGATGTGGGGGTCAATGGGAGTCTTATGCAATTGATCAACATGCAATTTCCAGTAAGTCATTTGCCTTTTTTCCAGTAAGAAGCATGTGACACGCTGACTCCCACACAGAGCTGTAGTCACACCCATTCACACTTCTACACTTCTGTGACACCATACAGTCCTCTGATAAACAGGGAGATGTTAGAGTAGTGTGCAGTGCAGTTATTGTCCGCCAGCTTGTTCTGATGTAGATAGAGAATGAGGAAGAGGAAGTGAGAGTAAATGTAGACCGTAGAAAGACAGAGTCATCTCTGAATAACTATTCTCTCTGGTGTCAATGTCACACAGGAGACAGCAGTTATTCTTTGTGAGTTCACCGTCTTGCATTAATCTATCTACTGTTCACCCTGCTGCTGGTGGCAACATCATATCAGAGTTTAAACCACCGCTTAAAGTTTAAAAGGAAGTGGACCGCCAGAGTTTCAAATGGTGTGAATGATATCGCCGCTCTAAAACCTCCTGAGAAAGATGCAGACATACATTCTAACACATATCTCTGAATAACTCCTCTCACTGAGACAGCATAGATTAAAATATGTCTACATGGCCATCGATGGTGTTCAAGGTGAAATGTGTGTGAAGCGTCAGACTAAGCTGTTTAGGTCCTGCAGCTATCACGTTGCAGCGGTGTGAAGAACAGTCTTGCATCTAACTATCTGCAGTTCATCACAAACAGACAAACAGACAACAGACAGAGTGGGGGGAGAGAGAGGGAGATACAGAGAGAGACACAGAAAGACAGATATGGAAGGAGAGAGATGGAGAGAGAAAGAAAATATTTGTAAAAACCTTAGACATTTAGACCTCCCTCCCTCACTCTATCCCTCCCCGGAAGAAGAAAGGAGAAGTGTGAGTAAACATCTCTGAATAACTCTTCACTCTGGTGCCAATGTCACACAGGAGACAGCATAGTTAAATAAGTAGAAGTAGTAGAACAGTAGAAGTTACAAGAGTAGAAGTTACAAGAGTAGAAGTTACAAGAGTAGAAGTTACTGCATTTGAGCACAAGTCTGTAAAGATGTCAGAGGCAATCTATGAAAACAGAGATGGATTTAAAGGCAAAAAACCTAATGAAATAAAGACCATGGATATTGATGATTGTATATACACCAACGAAACACCCATCAAGCCCTGCAGGAAGGATGGAGTTGGTGATCAACAATCAGGTAACAGTTTATCCTGGTATGGTGCTTGATACTGACACATACTTACACCCCAACACACACACACACACACACACACACACACACACACGACATATGCCCACACACACATGAATACAGAAATTTTTCATTTACATCAATATTCACACCCCTGTGTCAATGGCAGCGATTACAGCTGTGAGTTTCTGGGTGAGACTCTAAGAGCTTTGTACACCTCGACTGTTCAATATTTGCACATTATTATTTTCAAAATTCAATAAGCTCTGTCAAATTGTTTGTTGATCATTGCTAGACAACCATTTCCAAGTCTTGCCAGAGATTTTCAAACAGATTTAAGTCAAAACTGTAACTGCAAACTCATCTCCCAGTGTCTGGTGGAAAGCAGACTGAACCAGATTTTCCTCTAGGATTTACGATTACACGCATATCCATAACATGACGTAGCCACCGCTATGATTGAAAATATGGAGAGTGGGACTCAGTAATGTGTTGTATTGGATTTGCCCCAAACATAACACTTTTTATTAAGGACAAAAAGTGAATTGCTTTGCAACATTATTTGCTGTTGCAAACATGTTTTGGAATATTTGTATTCTGTACAAGCTTCCTTTTCACTCTGTCATTTAGGTTAGTATTGTGGAGTAACTACAATGTTGATCCATCCTCAGTTCTCTCCTATCACAGCCATTAAACTCTGTAACTGTTTTAAAGTCATCATTGGCCTCATGGTGAAATCCCTGAGCTGTTTCCTTCCTTTCTAGCAACTTAGTTTGAAAGGAGGCCTGTAGCTTTGTAGAGACTGGTTGCTTTTTTTTGTACCCATCTACCAAAAGGTGCCCTTCTTTGCGAGGCATTGGAAAACCACCCAGGTCTTTGTGATTGAAAATGTGTTTGAAATTCACTGCTTGACTGAGGGACCTTACAGATAATTGTATGTGTGGGGTACAGAGATGAGGTAGTCATTCAAAAATCATGTTAACCCTTAGCCTACAATGGTCGCGCCCCAACGGAAATCTAATTAACATAGTACAAAAATCCCCATCAAAATCCGTTAGTTTAAGAAAGATATATGTTTTTTAGCGTGGGCTGCGTCTCAATCCACTACATCCACCGATATCGCCCTTCCGCATCTGCAGTTGAAGGTGGCAGAGCTAAAGCGGTGTTTGTCAGACCATGAGACATCCTGAAAATTGGTCCTCTCACAAAATCGTATGTAGCGTCCGAACGGTTTGGCCTACAAACTATTAAAACCACTCTATTGAAAGATGAGACTCACAAATGTGATGGGGTTCTCCATTTAGGACGTCCACAAGCCTCACAAGACTCTGAAGGTCCCCGGAACCAGTTTAAAACATTTATGGAAGTATATATGGAGATAGTTTAGTGCCTAAAATAAGGGGATAAATACATGGGGGGGTTTCAGTGGCAGGGACTGGGAGACTAGTCAGGATCGAGGGAAAGATGAAAGGAGCAAAGTACAGAGAGATCCTTGATGAAAACCTGCTACAGAGCACTCAGGACCTCAGACTGGGGCGAAGGTTCACATTCCAACAGGACAACGACCCTAAGCACACAGCCAAGACAACATATGAGTGTCTTCTGGACAAGTCTTGAATGTCCTTGAGTGGCCCAGCCAGAGCCCGGACTTGAACCTGATCGAATATCTCTGGAGAGATCTGAAAATAGCTGTGCAGTGACGCTCCCCATCCAACCTGACAGAGCTTGAGAGGATCTGCAGAGAGGACTGGGAGAAACTCCCCAAATACAGGTGTGCCAAGCTTGTAGCGTCATACCCAAGAAGACTCGAGGCTGTAATCGCTGCCAAAAGTGCTTCAACAAAGTACTGAGTATAGGGTATGAATACTTATGTAAATGTAATATTTCATATTTTTATAAATTATAAATTTGCAAACATTTGTAGAAAACGGTTTTTGCTTTATCATTACAGGGTATTGTTTGTAGATTGATGATTTTTAATTAAAAAAAAAATACATTTTAGAATAAGGCTGTAACATAAGAAAATGTGGGAAAAGTCAAGGGGTTTGAATGCTTTCCGAATGCACTGTAATATACAATACTACACTACTGCACTACTAGACTTATTTTGACTTGTTATTCTTCTGTCAGGGTTGAGTGTAGAGGTAGCGTAGAATCACACGCAGGACACACAGAGGTTTCGAACAGACGTCTTTAGTGAAGTCCAAAGAACAAGTCAACCACGGCAACAGGCAACAGGCGAACTTTACGCACAATGCTAAAGTACAAAATAAAGGCGCACAAAGTGCGGGACTCTCTCTAACGAAAATATACAGAGAGAACAGAACAACGAACTAACACAACACGTGACATCGAACAATTACACACAACACCTGACCAAACTCAAGAGAACTAAATAGGACGCATAATGAACACTAACAAGGAACAGGTGTAACAAAACAGACAAAACCAATCA
This sequence comes from Coregonus clupeaformis, assembly GCF_020615455.1. Classification (NCBI taxonomy): domain Eukaryota; kingdom Metazoa; phylum Chordata; class Actinopteri; order Salmoniformes; family Salmonidae; genus Coregonus; species Coregonus clupeaformis. Next base: position 2,261 of record NW_025535151.1, on the reverse strand, counting down.
AACATAGAAACATAGAACGGTACAGCTAGTACTCCGGAGACGACGATCACCGAAGCCTGCCCGAACAAGGAGAAGGAGCAGCCTCGGCCGAAACCGTGACATCTTCTCTGTTCCTTGTATCACTATTTTAAATGTTGTATCTTTAACTCTGCATTGTTGGAGAAGGACCCATAAGTCAGCATTTCACTATTAGCCTACACCTGTTGTTTACAAAGAGCAAATGGACACAAAAGTCGATGCAAATACTACGCTGATAAAGAGCAAGTTCTTATGGTAATAATTTGTGCTTCAGTGTTTTATCAGTGGTGGAAGAGATACTCTGGAGCTGCTGCAGTGAGTCTGGGGCTGCTGTGTGTTCTCCTATTGGCTGGGATCATAGGCCTGTTGCTCTACCGTGAGTTTGATATGTTCTCAATCAAACTTTCTCTTAATCATCAGTGGTGTAATGATCAGGGATCAATTCCATTTAAACTCCATTCAATTCAATTCAGAAAGTACACCAAATTCCAATTCCAATTCCACATTGTCCTCATTGAAAAATATTGAAGAGAATTGGACTTGGAATTCCAGTGTACTTCCTGAATAGACTGGAATTGAAATGCAATTGAACCCAACCCTGGTAATGATAGATTAACTTTTCCACTGTTACCTTGGTCGTTGATGGTATTATTTCACAGAGCGAAACCAATTAACCAGATCCAACACCCTGACCAAAGAGAGAGACCAGTTACAGACCAGCGGCAACAACCTGACTGAAGAGAGAGACCAGTTACAGACCAGCAACAACACCCTGACTGAAGAGAGAGACCAGTTACAGACCAGCAACAACACCCTGACTGCAGAGAGAGACCAGTTACAGACCAGCTACAACACCCTGACTACAGAGAGAGACCAGTTACAGACCAGCTACAACACCCTGACCAAAGAGAGAGACCAGTTACAGACCAGCAACAACACCCTGACCAAAGATAGAGACCAGTTACAGACCAGCTACAACACCCTGACCAAAGAGAGAAACCAGCTAAAGACCAAATACAACACCCTGACCAAAGAGAGAGACCAGCTACAGACCAGCAACAACACCCTGACCAAAGAGAGAGACCAGTTACAGACCAGATACAACACCCTGACCAAAGAGAGAGACCAGCTACAGAAAGAGACAGAACTTCTGAAACAATCTTTGGTTGAGAAAGGTGAGGGAAATTGTCTAATGACTGTTCTGTTTGACAGTCTTTGTATCAGTTCACATGCCACTTATAAACAGGCAATTCAACTTACATTAAAGGAAAAATCTATGACTTCCAAACCGACCATTAGTTAGTGCCCTGTCTTCCTCATGTGTTTGATTGAGACTTAATTCAATGTGATATTAAAGTGACTAAAGCGAGACATTTTCAACTTAAAGAGTGTCCGCAAGGATGGAAGAAGCTTGGTAGCCGTTGTTACTACATCTCTACTAAGAAGAACACCTGGGAGAAGAGCAGACAGGACTGCAGAGATAACGGAGCAGACCTGGTGATCATCAACAGCCAAGACAAACAGGTGTGTGAGAGAGAGAGAGAAAAAGAGAGAGAGAGAGAGAGAGAGAGAGAGAGAGAGAGAGAGAGAGAGAGAGAGAGAGAGAGAGAGAGAGAGAGAGAGAGAGAGAGAGAGAGAGAGAGAGAGAGAGAGAGAGAGAGAGAGAGAGAGAGAGAGAGAGAGAGAGAGAGAGAGAGAGAGGCTATGTATTAATAATGTTGTCTCTCTCCCACAACTACAGACATTTGTCAATTGGTTATGTGGAGTAAAGGACTATGTCTGGATTGGTCTGACTGACTCTGTTACTGAGGGGACCTGGAAATGGGTGGACGACACACCACTGACCACAGGGTAAGACATTTGTTTAAATCTGTGTCATTATGAAATCACTGTTCAGAGTATTGAAATATACTATAGAGTATATACTGACTGGACATCCTGATTCTATGTGATGTTTCTTCTACAGGTATTGGAAAGGTGGACAGCCTGATTCTATGTGTTGTTTCTTCTACAGGTATTGGAACAGTGGACAGCCTGATTCTATGTCTTGTTTCCCTCTACAGGTATTGGAACAGTGGACAGCCTGATTCTATGTGTTGTTTCTTCTACAGGTATTGGAACAGTGGACAGCCTGATTCTATGTGTTGTTTCTTCTACAGGTATTGGAACAGTGGACAGCCTGATTCTATGTGTTGTTTCTTCTACAGGTATTGGAACAGTGGAGAGCCTAATGGTGGTGTAGC
>NW_025535150.1:0-114813 GCF_020615455.1 Coregonus clupeaformis | reverse complement strand
ACAAAGACACTTCTTCACCTCGTCAAGCCAGTGCTACAGCATGAAGCTGGCTAGACAAAGACACTTTTTTATTTATTTTTATTTAACCTTTATTTAACCAGGAAGGGCTCATTGAGATTTAAAATCTATTTTTCAAGAGCGTCCTGGCCAAGATAGGCAGCACCAAGTCATTACAAAAAATTACAGACAGACAACATGAAAAACTACAAGTAATCTAGTAAAAACCATTCATGAATTCACAGGAGTATAACAATATCAAAAACAGCAAATTAAAAACATTGACAGGTCAGGGAATCAGCCTCAAAATCCTTCATCAGAGATTTAAAAACACCAATCGGGACAAGTTCTTCCAGTTTAAAATTATTTTGTAAGGTGTTCCAAGACGATGGCGCGAGAGTACATAGAAGACCTTTTACCAAATTCAGTTCGGACATTTGGAACAGTTAGCAGGATAAAGTCCAGTGAACGAAGAGAGTACCCACCACATTTCTGAACAATAAAAATGCCCAAATAAAAGGTAGTAAACCCAAAATGGCTTTGTAGAATAAAAGTATACCAGTGACTGAGCCTACGAGTGACTAGAGAAGGCCAGCCAACCCTGGTATACAAAGTACAGTGGTGCGTAAGGGTTTTACAGTTTAAAATAAATCTCAAAGTACCATGATAAAGAGTGTCAATTGATCTCAAACACTGAGCGGAAGCATTCATATATAAAATATCCCCATAGTCTAGTAAAGGCATAAATGTAGCTGATACTAGCCTCCTTCTGGCTTCAAAAGAAAAACAGGCCTTATTCCTAAAATAAAATCCCAATTTCAGCTTCAATTTTTTTGTAAGTTGTTGAATATGCAATTTAAAAGAGAGTCCGTCATCAATTAGAATTCCAAGATATTTATATGAGGTTACAACCTCAATCTCCTTGCCCTGACAGGTAGTAACAGGTGAAAGGTTCAGAGGTCTATTTCTTGCATTAGAAAACACCATTAGTTTAGTTTTGTCAGTATTGAGGATAAGCTTCAATTGACACAAGGTATGTTGAACAGTATAAAAAAGCAGTTTGCAAGTTCTGAAAAGCTTTTGTAAGAGATGAGGCACAACAGTAAATAACAGTATCATCAGCATAAAAATGAAGTTGTGCATTTTGGACATTTTTGTCTAAATCATTAATATAAATAGTGAATAAGAGAGGACCAAGTACAGAGCCCTGGGGCACACCATTCAGGACAGACAATTTAACAGACATAAGCCCATCAAATTGAGTGCACTGAGTTCTATCAGACAGATAGTTAGCAAACCATGCAACTGCATGCTCCGAAAGACCTACACTCAACAATCTCTGCCTTAGTATAGCATGATCAACTGTATCAAAAGCCTTAGAGAGATCAATAAAAAGTGAGACACAGTGCTGTTTTTTGTCAAGGGCTTCAGTGATATCATTTAAAACCTTCATGGCTGCTGTAATTGTGCTATGCTTCTTCCTGAAGCCCGATTGATACATTGATAAAATAGAGTTAGTAAATAAAAACTATTTTAGCTGTTCACTTACAAGGGTTTCAAGTATTTTCACCAGGGGTGACAGCTTTGAGATTGGCCTATAATTATTTAAAAGAGTTGGATCTCCCCCTTTTAAAAGTGGTAGGACAAATGCTGATTTCAGATCTTTGGAATTTCATTACATTCCAGGGTTAGATTGAACAGATATGTAAGTGGTTCAGCTATGAAATCAGCTGCCAGATTTAAAAAGCAGGGATCCAAAAGATCAGGACCTGCAGGCTTTCTTTGATCTAAGGATTTCAGGGCTTTATGTACCACCTGCACTGAGAATGGCAGAAAACTAAAAGTTTGACCAGCTCTCACTGGTTCATCCACACAGGGTTGTACAGAGACAGAGGACACTGGTTCATCCACACAGGGTTGTACAGAGACAGAGGACACTGAATCAAACAGCCTACCAGATGATACAAAGTGCTCATTGAAACAATTCAGCATTTCAGTTTTGTCATATATAGCAACAGAGTCCTTCAAAACACATGACGGTAATTCATTAACATTACTGTTACCAGACATAGACTTAATAGCATTCCAAAACTTTCTAGGGTCATTCAGGTTATCAGTGGTAACAGACATAAAATATTCAGACTTGGCCTTCCTGAGAAGAAAAGAACACTTGTTTCTTAACTGCCTAAAAATAAGCCAATCAGCATCAGAACAAGATTTCCTTGCTTTAGCCCAGGCTAGATTACGGTCGTGAATAATACAAGACAGCTCAGAAGAAAACCATGGATTATCCCGCCCTTTAACCCTGAACCTGCGGAATGGTGCATGTTTGTTTACTATTTGGAAAAAACCATCATGAAAGAATATCCAGGCAGTTTCCACATCAGGGATAAGCTCAATCTTGCTCCAGTCAAAATAAAACAAATCATGAAAGAAAGCCTGCTCATTAAAACACTTCAAATTTCTCTTACGAATAAAACGTGGATTTGTCTTTGGAACCTTAGTATTTCTAACAGCAACAACAGCACAATGGTCACTTAAATCATTACAAAAAACACCAACCGCAGAATATTTATGTGGAACATTTGTCAATATCAAATCAATCAGGGTAGATTTATCAGGGCATTTAAGATTTGGGCGAGTGGGTGAATTAATCAACTGGGTAAGATTCATAGAATTACAAAACATTTTTAAATCATCAGACACCGGCTTTAACCAACACCAGTTGAGATCACCAATCAAGATCATTTCACTGTAAAGAAGTTTAGACATAAGGTGCGTCAAAGAAGAAAATGCATCACCAAGAGCAGAGGGGGGTCTATAACAGCCAATCACAGTTATAGAGAGGCCCTTTGAAACCTCAATATTCAAAGCAAGAAATTCCAACTGTTTACAAATAGTTTCAGACTTTGCCACACTTACATGGAATTTAGATTTTACATATATAGCCACACCCCCACCTTTCTTAACCCGATCTGCACGATAAACATTGTAACCACTTATACAAATATCCTTATCAAAAATAGACTTGCTGAGCCAGGTTTCCGAAAACACAATTACATCAGCATCAGTTGATTTAGCCCAAATCCTAACCCCATCAATTTTTGACAACAGGCTGCGTACATTTAAATGAAAAATACCAAAACCAGATCTTGATTTAAAATCAGAGGGGGTTTGGAGACATTGCATATCAGGGCCAGGGTTAGGTTGCACGTTACCTGATATCAACAACAGAAGAATAACTAGGCACCTCTGTTTAATAACCTTGCACGGCTTCTCTTTTTAAGAGACCTACTGCAAGCGAATTCTACAAGTGAGTTTCCAGACAATACAAAACAGTCATTTAAAACCATTAAACTTTGGTAGTGACACATTCGTACTGTTCACATCATGCCACAAATGCATCGGCACTTGGACGAGTGGACCGAGTGAAAAAGAGCGAGTTCCTGCAGACAAAATGTCTAATGGACGCGAGAGTACATTGTCAGATGTACTCACCCTGCGACAATGTTCGTTTTCTCCAGAGTTCAATAAAGTCAGTGCACAAAGCAATACCACGTAAATTGTCATTTTCTCTGACCAAAAAAAAAAACAAGAGGCCAACGAAGGTAAGTGGAGAGAGGGACAGCGTGTATGTGAGTCAATGTGAGTGTTTGCGCGTGTGAGTAGATTGGGTGTTGAGGGCGATAGAGAGAACGGGTTGAGCTGCCACTGACAGCCAGGCGAAGAGCAAGGAGCAGCTCGGACAAGACACTCCGCGGACTAACGAGGAACTCAGGCCAGCCAGAGATAGGGTTACTTTGGTAAACTTCAAGTAATGAAGTTCCGAGTTGTGGAGGACCCGTGATCTTTACACCAGCAAAAATAAAATAGTTTGCACTACGCAACAACGAAGTTACGCAACCATAAATAAATAGATTATTAGTAGGTTAAAATGTACTAGTCACAAACAAACGACTTGACAAACGACTTGACATGCTGCCATCTTGGATTGATAACCCTGCAATGAATGTAGTTCCATTTTGACTCTGCACTCTGCGTCCACTTTTCTCTTTTTTGACAGAGACATATTGGGGCAATGAGGGTGCCAAAGCACATAATGTTAAAAGTAGAAGCCGTAATAAATATCGCGGGCAAAACAAAGTAGCTCATTGGCTGCACGTGCTTGACCTACTTGCTCTGCCCCGGTATAAACAGTTTGCTTGCTTAACACAATTGCTATTGCGCCATCCAGTGGACGCAATTGGAACAGCAGTTTATTTTATTGAAAAATTGCAGCGCATTTTTATACTTTACAATTTTTTTATAATTTTTTTTTTCATTTTTTTATTTTTTTTATTTCAAAATCATCTCGCGGGCCGGATTAAACCCGTTTGCGGGCCTGATCCGGCCCGCGGGCCGTACGTTTGACACCCCTGAGTTAGGCCTTTGGTTAAGATACGTTTTTTTCAAGTCTATCAGAAGTTAGGCCTTGGTTAAGTTGCGTTTTTTCAAAAAGGGATGTTTTTTTGCACTTTCCCCAAAAATAGATACTGTGAACGGAATCATACATTTGCAATGTGTTGTCAGACAGTATGGTTCATTTTAACAGTAGAATAGAGTAAAGATATGTCCAGGGTGGTATAGTGTCAGTGTTACCACTATGCGTTAACACTGTGAATGTCAGTGGCGTGAACCCCGTTATCGCCATCTAGTGGACAGCATTGCAGTAACAGTACAGAGGAGAGTACCAATGAATAATGACTGAGGAAATGGGAAATGTTTAATATTTCGTTTGTTCTACATGTTGTGTTTCAATAGCTTGCTCACAAAACACGTACACAACGAATAAAGTGCCTGAGCAATATGACAACCAGAAATCCAGGCTCTGTCGTAGTCGGCCGCGACCCGGAGACCCATGGGGCGGCGCACAATTGGCCCAGCGTCGTCCAGGGTAGGGGAGGGAATGGCCGGCAGGGCTGTAGCTCAGTTGGTAGAGCATGGCGTTTGCAACGCCAGGGTTGTGGGTTCGATTCCCACGGGGGGCCTGTATAAAAATAAAATAATGTATGCACCCACTAACTGTAAGTTGCTCTGGATAAGAGCGTCTACTAAATGACTAAAATGTAAATGGCCAGAACCCTATGAGCTCTGGTCTGGGGTAGTGCACTATATAGGGAATAGGGTGCCATATGGCACATATGTCAGAGTCAAGGCCCGCGGGCCACATCCGGCCCGCGAGAAGGTTTTTTACGGCCCCTGGGATGATCTTGATTTATTATTAGAACCGGCCCGCAGACCGCAGCAAGCCGGCAGCCCGCAGATCTTTTACACGCACCAATACTACATTTCCCACAATGCAACGGTGACGCACCGAGCAGTAGGCTGCTTCATTTCAATATTTATTGGCACAGCAGTCGTCAGCATCACAGTAAAATTAACTTTCAGATACCCATCAAAAATGGCAAAACGGAAGGTGGACACTGAGAACCGGGGGTTTCAAACAAGGTGGGAGTCGGAGTATATGTTCACGGAGGTAGCTGGAAAACCTGTGTGTCTTCTGTGTGGAGAAAGTGTGGCGGTACTGAAAGAGTATAATCTGAGACGACATTATGAAACGAAACACGCGGACAAAAACAAGAATATGGACATGGAACAAAGGCTACAAAAGGCAGAGGAATTAAAACGAGGCCTCAAATCTCGACAGGCTCTGTTCAAAAAAGCCAAATCACAAGGCCAGGCTGCTGTCAAGGCCAGTTTTATTTTGGCAGAAGAGATCGCTAAATCAGCCCGGCCATTTACGGAGGGGGATTTCATCAAAAACTGCATGATTAAAGTTTGTGACGAAGTTTGCCCAGAAAAAAGGCAACTCTTTTTAAATGTGAGTCTGAGCAGAAACACCATTGCCGAGAGAGTAGACCAGTTGTCCATCAATCTAAAAGAGCAGCTTGTGAAAAAGGGAAAAGATTTCATTGCATATTCCTTGGCTGTGGATGAGAGCACCGACATTTCTGACATTGCCCAGTTGTCAATTTTCATCCGCGGAGTGGACTCCAGCCTAAGCGTGACAGAGGAGTTTTTGGCTTTACGTCCTATGCATGGCACAACTACGGGGCATGATTTGTATGAAGAGGTGTCAAGATGTGTAAATGAGATGGAGCTGCCTTGGGAAAAACTTCGTGGGTTTGACAACCGACGGAGCACCTGCGATGTGTGGACACAGGAGCGGACTGGTGGCGAAGATACGGGAAAAGATGCAAGAGGAAAACGCGACAGGTGAGCTGACAGCTTATCATTGTATCATACACCAGGAAGCGTTGTGCGGTAAAGCCTTGAAAATGGAGCATGTAATGAGCATCATCACGCGCACAGTTAACTTTATCAGAGCCAAAGGTTTGAATCACCGCCAGTTCAAGGCATTTCTGACGGAGTTAGAAACGGAGCATGGTGATTTGCCTTATCACACAGAGGTGCGATGGCTAAGCCAGGGAAAGGTGCTTCAAAGATGTTTCGAGCTTCGTGAGGAGATTTGTCTGTTCTTGGACAGCAAAGGGAAAGACACAACACAACTCCGAGACTAAATGTTTCTGTGTGAAATGGCTTTTCTGTGTGACATTACGAGTCATCTGAATGCAATGAACTTGCAGCTGCAGGGTCGGGATCATGTCATCTCTGATATGTACAGTACAGTGAAGGCATTTAAAACCAAACTGACTCTGTGGGAGACGCAGATGCGGAAAGAAAATTTGAGCCACTTTCCCAGCTGCCAGACCATGAAAGAGAAGCTCTCTACCAGTGCGTTCCCGAGCGCACAGTTGGCTGATAAAATAGGTATGCTTGCCGCTGACTTTCGACGCCGATTTGCTGACTTTGAAGCACAAAAAAGCAGGTTGGAACTGCTCGGTAACCCATTTGCTGTTGACGTGGAAAGCTCACCACCAAACCTCCAAATGGAGTTGATTGACCTCCAATGCAATGATGCACTGAGGGCAAAATATGCGGCAGTGGGTGCTGCGGAGTTCGCCCGTTTCCTCCCCGACACAATGCCCCAGCTGCGCATCCAGGCTGCTCAAACGTTGTCTATGTTTGGCAGCACATACCTGTGTGAACAACTGTTTTCTTTGATGAACCTGAACAAAACATCACACAGAAGTCGACTTACTGCTGAACACCTCCACTCAATTCTGAGGGATTTCCTCAGCTCAGAGCCTTACCCCGAACATTGATGAACTTGTGGAAAAGATGGGACACCACCAAGTATCACCCTCAACCTCAAACAAGTGAACATTACTGTGCAATCACATATTTAGAGTTTTTACTCAGTTCAAGTTTAAAAGTTAAAGTTTAATATTTGTTTTCACTGCATGTTACTTCTCCTTAAACAAAGTGTTGTTTTTTGATTAATAGATTTTTGCACTTTATTTTATTGTATTTCAATCCAATTATATTTTAAAAATATTTCAGTTGAGTGGATGATAGAAAATTGCTATTATTGTTTTTTTCTTTGAAGTAAATTTAGCCCACTTTTGCTAAAATAGAAAATATAGGCTACTGATGGTGCCTTGAATACCGGTTTCTTTCATTTAATGTTCATGTTATGGGGATTTTTATATAAAGGAAATTTGTCTTTTGTGTCTGTTGAAAATTAAAGATTACTGACAGAGCCATAAGAAAATATTGCTTTATTTATCTGATCATATTGGAATATATTTGTTAGGTTTTCAGTAGGTTCAATTAGGTTCACTAGACTATATGCGTCATTTAAAAATTTTTCAATGAACATTCGAACAGTCCGGCCCTCGGCTTGTAGCTAAATTTTTTATTTGGCCCTCCGTCCATTTGACTTTGACACCCCTGCCATATGGGATGCATGCAATATCTCTATACAGATAAAGACTGATATTTTTTTTTGTTATTTGTTTGACCTTTATTTAAGCAGGGAGAACAATCACAAATTCTGTCGGCAAATGCTGTACATTCATTCAATCGTAACTTTCTCTTCAAAGTGGGATGTTTTTTCAGTTGTTTTTAAACACGGGATTGTCGTAGCAACCATTGTTGGTATTTTATGCATTGTGACTTTACTTTGACCAAAACTCCGAATCTCTGGCACCGGCCACAGTGCTTCCAATGCCCCAGAGACTGCATAAAGGTTCAGACTAAGACAGTGGTAATGTTCGAAAAAATGTATGCACGCATGACTGTAAGTCGCTTTGGATAAAAGCGTCTGCTAAATGGCTTATTATTATTATTATTATTATTATTATTATTATTATTATTATTATAGTCACCTCTGTTAAGGTGAGGTGTTGTAAATGTAGTGTAGTCAGTCTGTTAAGGTGAGGTGTTGTAAATGTAGTGACGTCACCTCTTAAGGCGAGGCGTTGTAAATGTCCCAACACAGGAAGTCCATGTATAAGGAAGTAGAGGAAGAAATGGACCTCTCCCCTCCCTCCACCTCATGTCCCAACATAGGTAGTATAAGGAAGTAGAGGAAGAAATTGACCTTACAGGTAGAAGACAAAAACATCGGAGGTTTGTAGCTTTCTTTTACAATATAATGTAGAAAAGTGTTCTGGAGAAGTTAGGCTATCATAGAGAGACAGATGATTTAGGGGTAAGACATCTACAGAAATGTAAAGTTAATACAATACTGATTTCAACTTTCAAAAATGATAATTTTACTGTACATTGGTGTTGATTCATATTGCTTAGCCTAATCAATATGATCCAATGTGATGTGATGTGATAGGCTACAGGGCTATGAGGTAGGGTATTATTGGTAAAGGCGATTGACATCACATTATCGTGATTATTATCCGCATGTCGAAACTGCGTTAGAAAGAGGTGCATCTGAATTATGTAAAGCTGTCACTAAAGAAAATAGTCTGTTTCGACAAGTCAGTCAAGTAAAAATGACGCGCAACAATAGCATAGAAACTAATTAAATGTTGGGATCAAAAATGCTTTCTGGCTACACCGATCAGAAAGGCGGTGGTCCGTTTTGCTCAGTGCTGTACGCTTCATATAACTTGGCCAGCGCACTGTTGCGTAATGTTCCGCATCGTTGTCGGCACACCTGAATACAAGCCCGGGTGCAACGGGCGAGATAAACTGTTGGCACCAAGTCAAGCAGTGCATGGGTGTATTCACTAAGGGCACTATTCCAATTTATGAAATTACGCCTTTTCTACGCACTGCTCATAGTTTCTATTCAGACTTGACCTTATTAAGTTGCATAACGGGTTTTGCAGGTGTGGTTCCCTTGCGTGCGCTGAATAAATGTAATTCAACCGCTGAAAACACTCCCACTTGCTTGGTTAAAAATACTCCGATTTTGTAGATTATTTAGGCACATTTTAGGGTTAGGAAAGTATGTATGAATCATTAAAAAAAACTGGTTTGGAGAACCTTTACACACTAAATATATTGATTAATAAAAAATACAGTGGTTTGATTCATCCTGAAAGTTGTCATATTCAAGTTCAATCCATGAAATATTGGAAGATGGAAAAAAAGTGTACAATAGGGGTTGAATAGGGGGGTCCTATACATTTACCCTAATTCTCACTAATCATGGAACTGTATGAAACCGGTTCAGTCGTCGTGAACCGTGAACCAGGCTACAGGTTTAACCTGCTACGTGTGGTCTGAGTTCCATAATGATTCAAACAGGCTACATGTCCTAAATTCTTGCACAACGTTAGCCTAATGCTAACGACCCTCAGGAATAACTGACGTGACAGAGGAAAGAGAGGGAAACAGAATGGAATGATGCTAAATGTAAGCTACAAATGGAAGAAAACGAACACTAAAGTGACAGTTATAAATGTATGTGGGTTTTACTGACGGTGGCTCTCGATAGTGGCTGATTTTTAACATGATACAAATTGTAAAATAAACGGAGAAAAGCCCGGGTACAGCCTATAATTAAAACATGCCGAAGCTCATGCATCAACTCGGCAGGTTCAGTCCTACAGAAGCCTAAAGCTTGGGTGTCCAAATTGCATCCACGCCTATTATGAGGTCACACCAGTAGAGGTGCGTGCGTAAAATCACTGGGGAAGACAGAAAAATACAATACAATCTATGTGTTGTAATATTTGTTTTGCTCTATAACCTGTTAATTCATATGCCTTGTGACCCTGATATAGTCTTTAGGCCTAAAGGTCGAGACAATAAGAAGACACAGTGGGAGAATAAATTCAACCACACCTTTGGTTTTATCACAAAACCAGAGAGCAACTTCTGTCCAGTTAAGTCCACAAAGCATATTCTATGTAACAGACAGTTACATGACCTACATCATGGTCAAGCAAGTTAATGTTACCGATAACTAAACAACTATTGATTTAGAACCACAGAGAGTTACCGCAAGTTGTAAATGCAGTGTAGTCACCTCTGTTAAGGTGTGTGTGTGTGTCTCTGTGTGTGTGTGTGTGTGTGTGTGTGTGTGTGTGTGTGTGTGTGTGTGTGTGTGTGTGTCTCTGTGTGTGTGTGTTAGAGAGAGAGAGACAGATCCTATGTCAATAAGCTCTAAGGTCCTATGTTACTACACAGTGTATAGAGTACGTACTCTCAAATGACACCCTTTTCCCTATATAGTGCATTACTTTTGATATTGCACAATGATCAATCTCCACCTCTCCTCCCTCTCTCCCTCCACCCCCCCATCCCCCCTCCCTCTCTCCCCCACCTCTCCCTCTCTCCCCCCACCTCTCCCTCTCTCCTCCCTCCCTCCCTCTACCTCTCCCCTCCCTCCACCTCATGTCCCAACATAGGTAGTATAAGGAAGTAGAGGAAGAAATGGACCTTACAGGTAGAAGACAAAAACATCGGAGGTTTGTAGCTTTCTTTTACAATTTAATGTAGAAAAGTGTTCTGGAGAAGTTAGGCTATCATAGAGAGACAGATGATTTAGGGGTAAGACATCTACAGAAATGTAAAGTTAATACAATACTGATTTCAACTTTCAAAAATGATAATTTTACTGTACATTGGTGTTGATTCATATTGCTTAGCCTAATCAATATGATCCAATGTGATGTGATGTTATAGGCTACAGGGCTATGAGGTAGGGTATTATTGGTAAAGGCGATTGACATCACATTATCGTGATTATTATCCGCATGTCGAAACTGCGTTAGAAAGACGTGCATCGGAATTATGTAAAGCTGTCACTGAAGAAAATAGTCTGTTTCGACAAGTCAGTCAAGTAAAAATGACGTGCAACAATAGACATAGAAACTATTTAAATGTTGGGATAAATCAAAGTTCAAGTTGAAAATGCTTTCTGGCGACACAGATCAGAAAGGCTGTGGTCCGTTTTGCTCAGTGCTGTACGCTTCATATAACTTGGCCAGCGCACTGTTGCGTAATGTTCCGCATCGTTGTCGGCACACCTGAATACAAGCCCGGGTGCAACGGACGAGATAAACTGTTGGCACCTCATGTGAAGTCAAGCAGTGCATGGGTGTATTCACTAAGGGCACTATTCCAACTTATGAAATTACGCCTTTCCTACGCACTGCTCATAGTTTCTATTCAGAAATATTGGAAGATGGAAAAAAAGTGTACAATAGGGGTTGAATAGGGGGGGTCCTATACATTTACCCTAATTCTCACTAATCATGGAACTGTATGAAACCGGTTCAGTCGTCGTGAACCGTGAACCAGGCTACATGTTTAACCTGCTACGTGTGGTCTGAGTTCCATAATGATTCAAACAGGCTACATGTCCTAAATTCTTGCACAACGTTAGCCTAATGCTAACGACCCTCAGGAACAACTGACGTGACAGAGGAAAGAAAGGGAAACAGAATGGAATGATGCTAAATGTAAGCTACAAATTGAAGAAAACGAACACTAAAGTGACAGTTATAAATGTATGTGGGTTTTACTGACGGTGGTTCTCGATAGTGGCTGATATTTAACATGATACAAATGGTAAAATAAACGGAGAAAAGCCTGGGCATAGCCTATAATTAAAACATTCCGAAGCTCATACATCAACTCGGCAGGTTCAGTCCTACAGAAGCCTAAAGCTTGGGTGTCCAAATTGCATCCACGCCAATTATGAGGTCACACCAGTAGAGGTGCGTGCGTAAAATCACTGGGGAAGACAGAAAAATACAATACAATCTATGTGTTGTAATATTTGTTTTGCTCTATAACCTGTTAATTCATATGCCTTGTGACCCTGATATAGGCTTTAGGCCTAAAGGTCGAGACAATAAGAAGACACAGTGGGAGAATAAATTCAACCACACCTTTGTTTTTATCACAAAACCAGAGAGCAACTTCTGTCCGGTTAAGTCCACAAAGCATATTCTATGTAACAGACAGTTACATGACCTACATCATGGTCAAGCAAGTTAATGTTTCCGATCACTAAACAACTATTGATTTAGAACCACAGAGAGTTACCGCAAGTTGTAAATGCAGTGTAGTCACCTCTGTTAAGGTGTATGTGTGTGTGTGTGTCTGTGTGTGTGTGTCTGTGTCTCTGTGTGTGTGTCTCTGTGTGTGTGTGTGTGTGTGTGTGTGTGTGTGTGTGTGTGTGTGTGTCTGTGTGTGTGTGTCTGTGTCTGTGTGTCTGTCTGTCTGTCTGTCTGTCTGTCTGTCTGTCTGTCTGTCTGTCTGTGTGTGTGTGTGTGTGTGTGTGTGTGTGTGTGTGTGTCTGTGTGTGTGTCTCTGTGTGTGTGTGTTAGAGAGAGAGAGGCAGATCCTATGTCAATAAGCTCTAAGGTCCTATGTTACTACACAGTGTATAGAGTACGTACTCTGAAATGACACCCTTTTCCCTATATAGTGCACTACTTTTGATATTTCACAATGATCAATCTCCACCTCTCGTCCCTCTCTCCCTCTCTCCCTCCACCCTCTCTCCCTCCACCTCTCCCTATCTCCCCCCACCTCTCCCTCTCTCCTCCCTCCCTCCCTCTACCTCTCCCCTCCCTCCACCTCATGTCCCAACATAGGTAGTATCAGGAAGTAGAGGAAGAAATGGACGTTATGGGTAGAAGACAAAAACATCGGAGGTTTGTAGCTTTCTTTTACAAGTTAATGTAGAAAAGTGTTCTGGAGAAGTTAGGCTATCATAGAGAGACAGATGATTTAGGGGTAAGACATCTACAGAAATGTAAAGTTAATACAATACTGATTTCAACTTTCAAGAATGATAATTTTACTGTACATTGGTGTTGACTCATATTGCTTAGCCTAATCAATATGATCCAATGTGATGTGATGTGATAGGCTACATGGCTATGGGGTAGGGTATTATTGGTAAAGGCGATTGACATCACATTATCGTGATTATTATCCACATGTCGAAACTGCTTTAGAAGACGTGCATCGGAGTTATGTAAAGCTGTCACTAAAGAAAATAGTCTGTTTCGTCAAGTCAGTCAAGTAAAAATGACGCGCAACAATAGACATAGAAACTATTTAAATGTTGGGATAAATCAAAGTTCAAGTTGAAAATGCTTTCTGGCGACACCGATCAGAAAGGCTGTTGTCCGTTTTGCTCAGTGCTGTACGCTTCATATAACTTGGCCAGCGCACTGTTGCGTAATGTTCCGCATCGTTGTCGGCACACCTGAATACAAGCCCGGGTGCAACGGACGAGATAAACTGTTGGCACCTCATGTGAAGTCAAGCAGTGCATGGGTGTATTCACTAAGGGCACTATTCCAATTTATGAAATTACGCCTTTCCTACGCACTGCTCATAGT
This sequence comes from Coregonus clupeaformis, assembly GCF_020615455.1. Taxonomy (NCBI): domain Eukaryota; kingdom Metazoa; phylum Chordata; class Actinopteri; order Salmoniformes; family Salmonidae; genus Coregonus; species Coregonus clupeaformis. The sequence goes on along the minus strand of NW_025535150.1, from coordinate 101,101 downwards.
TTCTATTCAGACTTTACCTTATTAAGTTGCAAAACGGGTTTTGCAGGCGTGGTTCCCTTGCGTGCGCTGACTAAATGTAATTCAACTGCTGAAAACACTTGCTGGCCAACAGATTTTCTGGTGGAGTTTCATTCAATAGCGTTTTCAGTACATTTATCTTCAGCCATGCTTTTAAATACGGTGTACCTTTTAATTTGATTTTTGTCGCCAGACTAGAATACATCGAGAGGACGGGTTCAGAATATAGGGATCAATGAAAGAATGTCATCTATGCATCTTCATCTTCGTTTCAGCACCAACTGGTAGATTTAAAAATACTCCGATTTTGTAGATTATTTAGGCACATTTTAGGGTTAGGAAAGTATGTATGAATCATAAAAAAACTGGTTTGGAGAACCTTTACACACTAAATATATTGATGAATAAAAAATACAGTGGTTTGATTCATCCTGAAAGTTGTCATATTCAAGTTCAATCCATGAAATATTGGAAGGTGGAAAAAAAAGTGTACAATAGGGGTTGAATAGCGGGGTCCTATACATTTACCCTAATTCTCACTAATCATGGAACTGTATGAAACCGGTTCAGTCGTCGTGAACCGTGAACCAGGCTACAGGTTTAACCTGCTACGTGTGGTCTGAGTTCCATAATGATTCAAACAGGCTACATGTCCTAAATTCTTGCACAACGTTAGCCTAATGCTAACGACCCTCAGGAACAACTGACGTGACAGAGGAAAGAAAGGGAAACAGAATGGAATGATGCTAAATGGAAGCTACAAATTGAAGAAAACGAACACTAAAGTGACAGTTATAAATGTATGTGGGTTTTACTGACGGTGGCTCTCGATAGTGGCTGATATTTAACATGATACAAATGGTAAAATAAACGGAGAAAAGCCCGGGCATAGCCTATAATTAAAACATTCCGAAGCTCATACATCAACTCGGCAGGTTCAGTCCTACAGAAGCCTAAAGCTTGGGTGTCCAAATTGCATCCACGCCAATTATGAGGTCACACCAGTAGAGGTGCGTGCGTAAAATCACTGGGGAAGACAGAAAAATACAATACAATCTATGTGTTGTAATATTTGTTTTGCTCTATAACCTGTTAATTCATATGCCTTGTGACCCTGATATAGGCTTTAGGCCTAAAGGTCGAGAAAATAAGAAGACACAGTGGGAGAATAAATTCAACCACACCTTTGTTTCATCACAAAACCAGAGAGCAACTTCTGTCCGGTTAAGTCCACAAAGCATATTCTATGTAACAGACAGTTACATGACCTACATCATGGTCAAGCAAGTTAATGTTTCCGACAACTAAACAACTATTGATTTAGAACCACAGAGAGTTACAGCAAGTTGTAAATGCAGTGTAGTCACCTCTGTTAAGGTGTGTGTGTGTGTGTGTCTGTGTGTGTGTGTGTGTGTGTGTGTGTGTGTGTGTGTGTGTGTGTGTGTGTGTGTGTGTGTGTGTGTGTGTGTGTGTGTGTGTGTGTGTGTGTGTGTGTGTGTGTGTGTGTGTGTGTGTGTGTGTGTGTGTTAGAGAGAGAGACAGATCCTATGTCAATAAGCTCTAAGGTCCTATGTTACTACACAGTGTATAGAGTACGTACTCTCAAATGACACCCTTTTCCCTATATAGTGCACTATTTTTGATATTGCATTATGCTCAATCTCCACCTCTCCTCCCTCTCTCCACCCCTCCTTCTCTCCACCTCTCCTCCCTCACTCCACCTCTCCCTCTCTCCCCCACCTCTCCCTCTCTCCTCCCTCCCTCCCTCCCTCTACCTCTCCCCTCCCTCCACCTCATGTCCCAACATAGGTAGTATCAGGAAGTAGAGGAAGAAATTGACCTTACAGGTAGAAGACAAAAACATCAGAGGTCTGTAGCTTTCTTTTACAATTTAATGTAGAAAAGTGTTCTGGAGAAGTTAGGCTATCATAGAGAGACAGATGATTTAGGGGTAAGAAATCTACAGAAATGTAAAGTTAATACAATACTGATTTCAACTTTCAAAAATGCTAATTTTACTGTACATTGGTGTTGATTCATATTGCTTAGCCTAATCAATATGATCCAATGTGATGTGATGTTATAGGCTACAGGGCTATGAGGTAGGGTATTAATGGTAAAGGCGATTGACATCACATTATCGTGATTATTATCCGTATGTCGAAACTGCGTTAGGAGACGTGCATCGGAATTATGTAAAGCTGTCACTAAATAAAATAGTCTGTTTCGACAAGTCAGTCAAGTAAAAATGACGCGCAACAATAGCATAGAAACTATTTAAATGTTGGGATAAATCAAAGTTCAAGTTGAAAATGCTTTCTGGCGACACCGATCAGAAAGGCTGTGGTCCGTTTTGCTCAGTGCTCTACGCTTCATATAACTTGGCCAGCGCACTGTTGCGTAATGTTCCGCATCGTTGTCGGCACACCTGAATACAAGCCTGTTGGCACCTCATGTGAAGTCAAGCAGTGCATATGTGTATTCACTAAGGGCACTATTCAAACTTATGAAATCACGCCTTTCCTACGCACTGCTCATAGTTTCTATTCAGACTTTACCTTATTAAGTTGCATAACGGGTTTTGCAGGCGTGGTTCCCTTGCGTGCGCTGAATTAATGTAATTCAACTGCTGAAAACACTTGCTGGCCAACAGATTTTCTGGTGGAGTTTTCATTCAATAGCGTTTTCACTACATGTATCTTAAGCCATGCTTTTAAATACGGTGTACCTTTTAATTTGATTTTTGTCGACAGACTAGAATACATCGAGAGGACGGGTTCAGAATATAGGGATCAATGAAAGAATTTCATCCTGAAAGTTGTCATATTCAAGTTCAATCCATGAAATATTGGAAGATGGAAAAAAAGTGTACAATAGGGGTTGAATAGGGGGGTCCTATACATTTACCCTAATTCTCACTAATCATGGAACTGTATGAAACCGGTTCGGTCGTCGTGAACCGTGAACCAGGCTACAGGTTTAACCTGCTACGTGTGGTCTGAGTTCCATAATGATTCAAACAGGCTACATGTCCTAAATTCTTGCACAACGTTAGCCTAATGCTAACGACCCTCCGGAACAACTTACACTGACGTGACAGAGGAAAGAAAGGGAAACAGAATGGAATTATGCTAAATGTAAGCTACAAATTGAAGAAAACGAACACTAAAGTGACAGTTATAAATGTATGTGGGTTTTACTGACGGTGGTTCTCGATAGTGGCTGATATTTAACATGATACAAATGGTAAAATAAACGGAGAAAAGCCTGGGCACAGCCTATAATTAAAACATTCCGAAGCTCATACATCAACTCGGCAGGTTCAGTCCTACAGAAGCCTAAAGCTTGGGTGTCCAAATTGCATCCACGCCTATTATGAGGTCACACCAGTAGAGGTGCGTGCGTAAAATCACTGGGGAAGACAGAAAAATACAATACAATCTATGTGTTGTAATATTTGTTTTGCTCTATAACCTGTTAATTCATATGCCTTGTGACCCTGATATAGGCTTTAGGCCTAAAGGTCGAGACAATAAGAAGACACAGTGGGAGAATAAATTCAACCACACCTTTGTTTTATCACAAAACCAGAGAGCAACTTCTGTCTGGTTAAGTCCACAAAGCATATTCTATGTAACAGACAGTTACATGACCTACAGCATGGTCAAGCAAGTTAATGTTTCCGACATTTTCGGACCACAAAACAACAATTGATTTAGAACCACAGAGAGTTACCGCAAGTTGGCAATGTAGTGTAGTAACCTCTGTTAAGGTAGGTGTGTGTGTGTATGTGTGTGTGTGTGTCTGTGTGTGTGTGTGTGTCTGTGTGTGTGTCTGTGTGTGTGTGTGTGAGTGTGTGTGTGTGTGTGTGTGTCTGTGTCTGTGTGTGTCTGTGTGTGTGTGTGTGTGTGTGTGTGTGTCTGTGTGTGTGTGCGTGTGTGTGTGTGTGTGTGTGTGTCTGTGTGTCTGTGTGTGTGTGTGTGTGTGTGTGTGTGTGTGTTTGTGTGTGTCTCTGTGTGTGTGTGTTAGAGAGAGAGACAGATCCTACTCAATAAGCTCTAAGGTCCTATGTTACTACACAGTGTATAGAGTACGTACTCTCAAATGACACCCTTTTCCCTATATAGTGCACTACTTTTGATATTGCAATATGCTCAATCTCCACCTCTCCTCCCTCTCTCCACCCTTCCTTCTCTCCACCTCTCCTCCCTCACTCCATCTCTCCCTCTCTCCCCCACCTCTCCCTCTCTCCTCCCTCCCTCCCTCCACTCCACCTCTCCCTCCACTCCTCCCTCTCTCTCCACCTCTCCTCCCTCTCTCCACCCTCCCTTCTCTCCACTTCTCCTCCCTCACTCCATCTCTCCCTCTCTCCCCCGCACCTCTCCCTCTCTCCCCCCACCTCTCCCTCTCTCCTCCCTCCCTCTCTCCCTCTCTCCCCCCACCTCTCCCTCTCTCCTCCCTCCCTCCCTCTACCTCTCCCCTCCCTCCACCTCATGTCCCAACATAGGTACTATAAGGAAGTAGAGGAAGAAATGGACCTTACAGGTAGAAGACAAAAACATCGGAGGTTTGTAGCTTTCTTTTACAATTTAATGTAGAAAAGTGTTCTGGAGAAGTTAGGCTATCATAGAGAGACAGATGATTTAGGGGTAAGACATCTACAGAAATGTAAAGTTAATACAATACTGATTTCAACTTTCAAGAATGCTAATTTTACTGTACATTGGTGTTGATTCATATTGCTTAGCCTAATCAATATGATCCAATGTGATGTGATGTTATAGGCTACAGGGCTATGAGGTAGGGTATTATTGGTAAAGGCGATTGACATCACATTATCGTGATTATTATCCGCATGTCGAAACTGCGTTAGAAAGACGTGCATCGGAATTATGTAAAGCTGTCACTAAAGAAAATAGTCTGTTTCGTCAAGTCAGTCAAGTAAAAATGACGCGCAACAATAGACATAGAAACTATTTAAATGTTGGGATAAATCAAAGTTCAAGTTGAAAATGCTTTCTGGCGACACCGATCAGAAAGGATGTGATCCGTTTTGCTCAGTGCTGTACGCTTCATATAACTTGGCCAGCGCACTGTTGCGTAATGTTCCGCATCGTTGTCGGCACACCTGAATACAAGCCCGGGTGCAACGGACGAGATAAACTGTTGGCACCTCATGTGAAGTCAAGCAGTGCATGGGTGTATTCACTAAGGGCACTATTCCAACTTATGAAATTACGCCTTTCCTACCTGGCTAAAATGCTTGGAGAATTAAGTAAAACCACAAGTCCGAATCCCTATCTCCATCCATGGTTCATTTAGGAAAGGACCAATGTTAACTAACTAGCTAGACACCAGAGGACAACAACACAACGAGATGCAACAATTCAAGTTGTTTCTGTCAAAAACCAAGCTGGTTTACCTTGACACCTTTTATTGGTGCACCAGAACCAATCACAGTTGAGCTCGCTCAGTTTAGCGCAACGCTGATTGGCTCATTTCTAATAGTTTTTTAAATCAAAGGCCAAATGCTCGCAGGCTTCCCTTGTCTTCAATGCTACGGGCAACAATGTCATACTCGTTTGGACCAGACAGCATCAGATAGATGGCCTACACATAGAGAGACAGAGGGGCGCTGTTTAGCTCGCTCGGATGCTTTCTCCTGTGAGATACACTCAGCCTCTTGCGAATTAAAGGACAATTATGAAGCAAAGAGAGACGAAAGATACATTATAGCCTGGCTTCCCTTGGCATAGAAGAAATACCTGTCAGTTATTTTAACTGTCTGTAATGTCTACTTGGTAAATGTTTATAATGTCTGTCAATCTAAGCTGTAACGTATTTTTAGTTGTGTTTACCCGAGGTAGACTAGCTGTTGTTATGGTGTCAGCTAATGGGGATCCAAGTCAAATCAAATCAAATTAATAACATATTGGACTGTGCATGTTTAAATGCAATATGAAGTCTCTGTTTGAACTTTGACCACAGACAGTAAAAATGTTGTCATTGTTAATGGTTCTTCAACAATGTTCAGAAATATTGACTGTTCTGTTATTTCTTATTGTAGCTGAGTGAACTGTGACTTACATCTAAAATGAGTCTCTCTGGGGAGAGAGAGGAGGGGACCACTGCCTCTAAAATGAGTCTCTCTGGGGAGAGAAAGGAGGGGACCACTGCCTCTAAAATGAGTCTCTCTGGGGAGAGAGAGGAGGGGACCACTGCCTCTAAAATGAGTCTCTCTGGGGAGAGAGAGGAGGGGACCACTGCCTCTAAAATGAGTCTCTCTGGGGAGAGAGAGGAGGAGACCACTGCCTCTAAAATGAGTCTCTCTGGGGAGAGAGAGGAGGGGACCACTGCCTCTAAAATGAGTCTCTCTGGGGGAGAGAGAGGAGGGGACCACTGCCTCTAAAATGAGTCTCTCTGGGGAGAGAGAGGAGGGGACCACTGCCTCTAAAATGAGTCTGTCTGGGGAGAGAGAGGAGGGGACCACTGCCTCTAAAATGAGTCTCTCTGGGGAGAGAGAGGAGGGGACCACTGCCTCTAAAATGAGTCTCTCTGGGGAGAGAGAGGAGGGGACCACTGCCTCTAAAATGACTCAAGACACCAGTTCTAAGAGGTAAGAGATTACATGTAAAATATACAGTTCTCTTAAAGATATAAAACTAAAGGGAAAAGTTTTCCCAAATTACATCAAATGTAGTTCTACATCATTAATTTAAAAGTCCCCAAACCGATTTACCAATTGCAGACTGTAGCTTTATAAAGAAACATCAGGACTTCTAGAAGTTAAATTATACAGTTGTTGAAATGATGTAGATGAGGTACTGATGATTTATTGATGAGGTGATCTGCCTCCCTGTTTTGTTCAGTGTCCAGAAGCCCAGAGCAGAGTCACCTGCCCCCAGCCTGCTATCAATGAAGAGTGATCAGCCACCTGCTTTCAGCCAGGAACTATTACCAGATGACAATAAGGAAGTGGAGAGTTTGGACAGTGAGGATGCATTAAAGATCACACACAACCTTCTGGACAGAAGAAGTAAGACTGTGTTTCATACAATATTACAAAGAACGGGACAAAGGACCCTCTAACACACACACACACACACACACACACACACACACACACACACACACACACACACACACACACACACACACACACACACACACACACACACACACACACACACACACACACACACACACACACACACACACACACACACAAACTTATGAATCCCAACTCTCATTGTTTTCCTACAGGTCAAACTCTTCTGACAGTCCAACAAGACATTAAGGCTAAACTGAAACACAAGTATCAACACATATCTGAAGGAATTGGACACCATGGAAACCAAAGTCTGTTAAAGGACATCTACACAGAGCTCTACATCACAGAGGGTGGAAGTGGAGGGGTCAATAATGAACATGAGGTGAGACAGATAGAGATGGCATCCAAGAAACAAACCACACAAGAGACACCAATCAAATGCAACGACATCTTCAAGCCTTTACCTGGACAAGACAAACCTATCAGAACTGTGCTGACAAAAGGAATCGCTGGCATTGGAAAAACAGTCTCTGTGCAGAAGGTCATCCTTGACTGGGCAGAGGGAAAAGCAAATCAGGACGTTCATTTCATGTTTCCTCTTCCTTTCCGTGATCTGAACCTGAAAAAGGACCAATACAGTCTGATGCAACTTCTTTCCCACTACTTCTCAGAGCTGAAAGAGATTGACAACATTGAAGATGGTGAAACCAAAACTGTTTTCATTTTTGATGGTCTGGATGAGTGTCGACTTCCTCTAGACTTCAAAAACAATGAGAGGTGCTGTGATGTCACGAAGCCAACCTCGGTGGACGTGCTGCTGACAAACCTCATCAAGGGGAATCTGCTTCCCTCTGCTCTCCTCTGGATAACCTCACGGCCTGCAGCAGCCAATCAGATCCCTCCTGAGTGTGTTGACCAGGTGACAGAGGTACGAGGGTTCAATGATCCACAGAAGGAGGAGTACTTCAGGAAGAAAATCACAGATCAGAATCTGGCCAATGAAATCATCACCCACATAAAAACATCAAGGAGCCTCCACATCATGTGCCACATGCCAGTCTTCTGTTGGATATCAGCCACTGTCCTTGAGATGATGCTGAAAGAGGCAGAGAAGGATGAAGTCCCCAAAACTCTGACCCAGATGTTCACACACTTCACGCTCATCCAAATCATTGTGAAGAACAAGAAGTACAACAAAGCCACAGAGACAAACCCAAAGGAACTGTCTCAGTCAGACAAAGAGATGATCCTGAAACTGGCAAAGCTGGCTTTCCAACAGCTGCAGAAGGGCAACCTGATCTTCTATGAGGAGGACCTGAGAGAGTGTGGCCTTGATGTCACAGAGGCATCAGAGTACTCAGCATTGTGTACAGAGATCTTTAAAGAAGAATCTGGGCTGAACCAAGACAAGGTCTACAGCTTTGTGCATCTGAGCATTCAGGAGTTTCTAGCAGCAGTGCATGCTTCAGAATCATGTCTGGACAAGAAGGAAAATGTTTTTTCCACCACTAGTGAGGATGAAGAGGAGGAGTCAATCCAGTTGTTTGACTTACACAGGAGAGCAGTGGACCAGGCCTTGAAGAGTGAGAATGGACACCTGGACCTGTTCCTCCGCTTCCTTCTGGGTCTCTCACTGGAGTCCAATCAGAATCTGTTACGAGGCCTTCTGACACAGACAGGAAGTACAACACAGAGCAATGAGGAAACAGTTGAGAGAACAGTCAGGTACCTTTTAGACAAGATCAAAGGGGAATCCTCACCAGAAAGGATCATCAACTTGTTCCACTGTCTGAATGAACTTGGTGCCAACTCTCTAGTTGAAGACATGCAAACCTCCCTGCGATCAGGAACTCTTTCAGAAACAGACCTAGAACCTCAACAATGTTCAGCCCTGGCCTACCTGTTACTGATGTCAGAGGAGGTGCTGGAGGAGTTTGACCTGAAGACATACAACACATTAGGGAAAGGTTATCAGAGGTTGCTGCCGGTAGTGAAAACCTGCAAGAGAGCACTGTAAGTTCTGCTATTGAGTTGATGTATACAGTATCATTATTCTGAAGGATTTGTATATCTAACAGATGATCTCCTCTCTCCAGACTGGCTGGCTGTGAACTCACATATGAATCCTGTGAGACTCTGGCTTCAGCTCTGCAGACACCAAACTCCCCCCTGAGAGAACTGGACCTCAGCTACAATGACCTGGGAGACAGAGGAGTGGAGCTGCTCTGTGTTGGACTAACCAGTCCACTCTGCAACATACAGACACTAGTGTGAGTTAACTTTATTCAGTATTAGTTATTATGTGTATGTTTTAAACATTATTTGAACGTCTTGGTAAATATGCAGAAACATACATAAAATGTGATAAATATATCAAACTAAGGTTAAATGTCTTGAGTGAGTTAGTATGTTTTTAACATTGGTTAATCATGTGTCCTTCTGTTATTGTCTTAATGCATCTCATTATTCTTAAAGCTTTGCATATTTAACAGTATATCACTATATCTCCTCTCTCCAGACTAGCTGACTGTGACCTCACATATGAATCCTGTGAGACTCTGGCTTCAGCTCTGCAGACACCAAACTCCCCCCTGAGAGAACTGGACCTCAGCTACAATGACCTGGGAGACAGAGGAGTGGAGCTGCTCTGTGTTGGACTAACCAGTCCACTCTGCAACATACAGACACTAGTGTGAGTTAAATATCTTCAGTATCCACTGTGTGTGTTTATATATTATGTATGTACTGTATACTGAACAAGAATATAAATGCAACATGCAACAATTTGAAAGGTTTTACTGAGTTACAGTTCATATGAGGAAATCAGTCAATTGAAATAAATTCATTAGGCCCTAATCTATGGATTTCACATAAATGGGAATACAGATATGCATCTGTTGGTCACAGATACCTTAAAAAAAACAAGTATGGGTGTGTATCAGAAAACCAGTCCGTATCTGGTGTGACCACCATTTGCCTCATGCAGCGCGACACATCTCCTTCACATAGAGTTGATCAGGCTGTTGATTGTGGCCTGTGGAATGTTCTCCCACTCCTCTTCAATGGCTGTGCGAAGTTGCTGGAAACTGCCGGGAACTGGAAGACGCTGTCGTACACGTCGATCCAGAGCATCCCAAACAGGCATGTCTGGTGAGTATGCAGTCCATGGAAGAACTGGGACATTTTCAGCTTCCAGGAATTGTGTACAGATCCTTGCGACATGGGGCAGTGCATTATCATGCTGAAACATGAGGTGATGGCGGCGGATGTATGGAAAGACAATGGGCCTCAGGATCTCGTCACGGTATCTCTGTGCATTCAAATTCCCATCGATAAAATGCGATCGGGTTCATTGTCCGTAGCTTATGCCTGCCCATACCATAACCCCACCGCCACCATGGGGCACTCTGTTCACAACGTTGAAATCAGCAAACCGCTTGCCCACACAATGCCATCACGACGCCATACACGCTTTCTGCCATCTTCCCGGTACAGTTGAAACCGGGATTCATCCGTGAAGAGCACACTTCTCCAGTGTGCCAGTGGCCATCGAAGGTGAGCATTTGCCCACAGAAGTTGGTTACGACACTGAACTGCAGTCAGGTCAAGACCCTGGTGAGGATGTGGTCCTCTGTAGCTCAGCTGGTAGAGCACGGCGCTTGTAACGCCAAGGTAGTGGGTTCGATCCCCGGGACCACCCATACACAAAAATGTATGACTGTAAGTCGCTTTGGATAAAAGCGTCTGCTAAATGGCATATTATTATTATTATTATTATTATGACGAGTACGCAGATGAGCATCCCTGAGACGGTTTCTGACAGTTTGTGCAGAAATTATTCGGTTGTGAAAACCCACAGTTAAATCAGCTGTCCTAGTGGCTTGTCTCAGACCATCCTGCAGGTGAAGAAGCCGGATGTGGAGGTCCTGGACTGGCGTGGTTACATGTGGTCTGCAGTTGTGAGGCCGGTTGGATGTACTGCCAAATTCTCTAAAACGATGTTGGAGGCGGTTTATGGTAGAGAAATTAACATTCAATTATCTGGCAACAGCTCTGGTGGACATTCCTGCAGTCATCATGCCAATTGCACGCTCCCTCAAAACTTGACACATCTGTGGCATTGTGTTGTGTGACAAAACTGCACATTTTAGAGTGGCCTTTTATTGTCCCCAGCACAAGGTGCACCTGTGTAATGATCATGCAGTTTAATCAGCTTCTTGATATACCACACCTGTCAGGTGAATGGATTATTTTAACAAAATGGATTATCTTAACAAAGGAGAAATGCTCACTAACAGGGATCTAAACAAATGTATGCACAACATTTGAGAGAAATAAGCTTTTGTGCGTATGGAACATATCTGGGATCTTTTATTTCAGCTCATGAAACGTGGAACCAACACTTTACATGTTGGGTTTATATTTCTGTTCAGTATAGTTAGTATGTGTATGTTTTTAACATTATTTTAACATTTTTGGGACATATCCAGAAACATACATAACATATATAAAACTAAGGTAAATATCTTGAGTGAGTTAGTATGTTTTTAACATTGGTTAATCATGTGTCCTTCTGTTATTATCTTAATGCATCTCATTATTCTTAAAGCTTTGCATATTTAACAGTGTATCAACATATCTCCTCTCTCCAGACTGTCTGGCTGTAAACTCACATATGAATCCTGTGAGACTCTGGCTTCAGCTCTGCAGACACCAAACTCCCCCCTGAGAGAACTGGACCTCAGATACAATGACCTGGGAGACAGAGGAGTGGAGCTGCTCTGTGTTGGACTAACCAGTCCACTCTGCAACATACAGACATGTAACGATCCCTGCAGTCTGAGTCGGTTTCTGTCTGGGTACTAGTTTTTCTGCTCGGGATCTCCAGTTTCCCGAGGGTTCTGGAACGCTCCCTGCCTGGTTGCCGGGCAATGTTGCTAGGCGGGAGCTCTCTTGATTTCCGCACCTGCATCCCATCAGCAATCTGCACACCTGGTCCTGATCATCACCCTTCTTAGGCTCTGTCCTAACATCCATTCCCTGCCGGATCGTTAGCCATGAACAGTATGTTTATCAGCGGATCAGTCTTAGAGCTTAGAGCATTAGTTTTGTTGTTTTGCACCTTGTTTGCTTGTTGTATGCTTACCTCCGTTTTGTTCTCCCTGCAGTCACTCGTCCGGAACCTTCACCCAACCTCTGCCTGATGGTCGGCGGCTGCCGAGCCATCATTGGACCAACTACTGCACCCTCAACAACTCATCCACGCCGCCCGCTCTGTTCCCTGGATTATTCAGCAGCACTCGTGGATCAGTTAAATAAACACTCACCTTTGACACCACTTACCTTGTCCTGGTCTGCTTCTGGGTTCTGGCTTAGTAAACCGTGACAGAACGATCCGGCCGACAGAACGATCCGGCCAGTAATGAACCCAGCGGACCTGGACTCTGTTCGCCATGCCATTACCCATCAGGAGAAGATGTTGGGCCATCATAGCACGGTACTACAGGAGATCGCGTTGTCAGTTCGGAACCTTTCTACCGGTCTGACGGAGGTCCAGAACCAGCGCAAGTTTCCGGTGGAGGATCCACTACCGGTTTCACCCATCTCGCCTGCCGCTTCTGGAGCTGTGTCCTTCCGTGAGCCCAAGGTTCCGACGCCGGATAAATATGAGGGGGAGCTGGGAAGATGCCGTTCCTTCCTTATGCAGTGTGGGTTAGTGTTCGATCTACAGCCCTACTCTTATGCCACAGACAAGGCTAGGATAGCCTTTGTGATTGAGTTGCTGCGTGGTCGAGCGCTGGAGTGGGCTTCAGCCGTTTGGGAACGACAGGATCCCTGCATGGCTTCATACCAGGGGTTCCACGGCCGAGATGAGGAAGCTCTTCGACCATTCCGTCCGAGGGAGGGACGCAGCTAGGCGCCTGTTTTCGCCTCGCCAAGGAACTCGCAGCGTGGCCGACTTCGTGATCGAGTTCAAGACGTTGGCTGTGGAGAGTGGGTGGAATGAGGAGTCTCTGCAAGCGGCCTTTTACCAGGGTCTGTCGGAGCAGCTCAAGGATGAGTTGATCTCCTATCCGGAGCCTAGTGACCTGGACAGCTTGGTAGCCTTGTCTATTCGGGTGGATAATCGAGTCCGAGAGCGAAGGAGGGAGAAGCAATGGGTCCCGTCCAACCGATCAGCTTCTCAGGTTCCAGTCGGGTTTGGGATTGGACCAGAATACGTCGATCATCGTCCACCACACAGGATTAGTGGAGAGGTCCTGTCTCCCGATTCTGAACCCATGCAAGTGGGGCGGCACGGGTTAACCAAGGAGGAGCGCCAACACAGACGTAGGACTAACTGTTGCCTCTACTGTGGTGGTTCGGGACATTACCTCGCCACTTGTTCCCGGCGGTCGTCAAACTGCGCGGCTCGCTAAAGTTGGGAGGACTTTTAGCGAGCCAGTTTCGACCTCTCAATACCTCTGTCAGACCCCGTTTCCCGGCTACCCTTATGAACAGGAATCAGAGCTTAGCGATTAACGCTTTTATCGATTCAGGTGCCGATGGAAGCTTTCTTGATGCCGAGTTGGTGGAACAGCTGGGGCTTTCCAAGGAGCAATTGCCGGAAGCCATTGAAGCTACCACTCTGGACGGCAGTAGTCTGGCACGTATCACGATGAGGACTGAACCGGTTAAGATGCTGTTGTCGGGGAATCATTCTGAGATGATTTCATTCTTCATTCTGCCGTCTTCCCATGTTCCTCTGGTCCTTGGATACCCCTGGCTGAAGGAACACAATCCCACGTTCGATTGGGTGACGGGCAAGGTAACGAGTTGGAGCCTTGATTGTCATGCTAACTGTCTCAAGACTGCCTGTCCCCATTCGGTTCCCAGTCAGGTGATTGAGGCTAAACCCCCAGAATTGTCCCTGGTTCCCGAGACATATCACGATTTGGGGAAGTGTTCAGTAAGCAGAAGGCTCTGTCACTCCCTCCCCACCGACCATATGATTGTGCCATCAACCTGTTCCCTGGAGCTGTCTACCCCAAGGGAAGGTTATACAGTATCTCCCGACCTGAACGTGAGGCTTTGGAGACCTACATCAAGGAGTCCCTAGCTGCTGGTCTCGTTCGGCCCTCGTCATCACCCCTGGGGGCAGGATTCTTCTTTGTGGGTAAGAAGGATGGCTCTCTTCGACCGTGTATTGATTATCGGGGGTTGAATGACATCACGGTCAAGAACAAGTATCCCCTGCCCTTGATGAGTTCTGCCTTCGACTCCTTACAGGGTGCTACGGTGTTCACCAAGCTAGACCCTACGCAATGCGTATCACATGGTCCGGATCAGAGAGGGGGACGAGTGGTTGACGGGTTTCAATACACCGATGGGTCACTTCGAGTATCAGGTGATGCCGTTTGGACTGACCAATGCTCCAGCGGTATTCCAGAGTATGGTGAACGACGTCCTGAGAGATATGATCGGTCTCTTTGTGTTTGTTTACCTGGATGACATTCTGATCTTCTCGAAGGAACCTTCCGACCACGTCCAGCATGTCCGGCAGGTTCTGCAGCGATTGTTGGAGAATCGCCTGTTCGTGAAGGCCGAGAAGTGCGAGTTTCACGCCCACACGACATCCTTCCTCGGGTACATCATCTCCAGGGGAGAGATTAGGATGGACCAGGAGAAGGTTAGAGCGGTTCTGGAATGGGCCCAGCCCGGTACGAGATTGCAGCTCCAGAGATTTTTGGGGTTTGCGAATTTCTACCGCAGATTCATCCGGGATTACAGCCGTGTGGCCGCTCCGTTAACTGCCTTGACTTCCAGTATCAGGACCTTCAAGTGGAATCCGGAGGCGGATCGAGCGTTTCTGGATTTGAAGAGGCGATTCACCAACGCACCGATTCTCTCTCAACCGGACACGGCCCGTCAGTTCGTCGTTGAAGTGGGCGCGTCTGATGTGGGAGTTGGCGCCATCCTGTCGCAGCGATGCTCCACGGACAGTAAACTCCATCCCTGCGCCTACTACTCTCGTCGCCTTTCGCCTGCGGAGAGGAACTACGATGTGGGTAACCGGGAGCTTCTCGCGGTGAAACTTGCCTTGGAGGAGTGGCGCCACTGGTTGGAGGGGGCGGAGCAACCGTTTATTGTCTGGACTGACCACAAGAATCTTGCTTACGTGCAATCGGCTAGACGTCGCAACTCCCGTCAGGCCAGGTGGGCGTTGTTTTTCGGACGATTCAATTTTTTCCCTGACGTTCCGACCTGGATCTAAGAACGGCAAGGCGGACGCCTTGTCCCGGATGTTCTCCAAGACGGAAGAGAGTGGGTCCAAGACCGAGACAATTCTCCCCCGGAACTGCGTCGTGGGAGCAGTTATGTGGAAGATTGAGGAGGAGGTGATGGCGGCCCTTCGGACGCAGCCCGGTCCCGGTAACGGTCCACCCGGGTCGGTTGTTTGTGCCTGAGTCGGTTCGTCCTGCTGTCCTCAAATGGTCCCACGCCAGCAAGATGGCTTGTCACCCTGGCGTGGCTCGGACGATGGCGTTTCTTCGCAGACGTTTTTGGTGGCCTGCCATGGCCGAGGATACTCGGGGTTTTGTTGCTGCCTGTCCAGTGTGTGCGCAGAATAAGAGTACCAATCGGCCCAGCTCTGGACTACTTCACCCCCTTCCTATTCCCCGCCGACCATGGTCGCATCTGGCCCTGGACTTTGTCACTGGGTTGCCCGCTTCTGAGGGGAACACGGTCGTTCTGACTATCGTGGACAGATTCAGCAAGTTCGCCCACTTTGTGCCAATTGCCAAGCTTCCCTCTGCCTCGGAGACGTCCGAGATCCTGGTCAGGAGGTTTTCAGGGTCCACGGTTTGCCCAGTGATATCGTTTCCGATCGTGGCCCTCAGTTTACCTCTGCTGTCTGGAAGTCCTTCTGTTTGGCCATTGGAGCTACAGTCAGTCTCACATCTGGTTTTCACCCCCCAATCTAATGGTCAGGCGGAGAGAGCCAACCAGAAGATGGAATCCACGCTACGCTGCCTTGTCTCTTCCAACCCCACCTCCTGGGTCTCTCAGTTGCCTTGGGTTGAGTATGCCCACAATACTCTCCCTACATCTGCCACTGGGATGTCTCCCTTCCAGTGCCTGTATGGCTACCAACCTCCCTTGTTCCCTTCTCAGGAGAAGGAGCTCTCAGTGCCCTCTGTTCAGGCCCATATTCGTCGTTGCCACCGGACCTGGCATCGGGCCAGAAAGGCACTCCTTAGAGTTTCGGACCGGTATCAGCTCCAGGCGAATCGTCGCCGGATCCCCGCCCCACCTATACCATCGGAGATAGGGTCTGGTTGGCCACACGGGATCTTCCTTTACGGACTGAGTCTAGGAAGTTGTTACCGAAGTTCATTGGTCCGTTTGTGGTGGAGAAGGTGATCAATCCAGTGGCAGTTCGACTCAAACTACCGAGGACGCTCAGAGTCCATCCCACCTTTCATGTCTCCTGCCTCAAGCCTGTTTTCCTCAGTCCTCTGTTGCCTCTTCCGCCTCCTCCTCCTCCTCCTCGGATGATCGGAGGTGGTCCTGCCTACACGGTGCGACGCATCATGGATTCCAGACGGCGGGGCCGGGGTTTCCAGTATCTCGTGGACTGGGAGGGGTATGGTCCTGAAGAGAGGAGTTGGATTCCGCGGCGACAGATCCTAGATGCTGACCTCATTCGTGACTTCTACCGCCTCCATCCTGGCGCTCCGGGAGTCCGCCCGGTGGCGTTCGTCGGAGGGGGGGTACTGTAACGATCCCTGCAGTCTGAGTCGGTTTCTGTCTGGGTACTAGTTTTTCTGCTCGGGATCTCCAGTTTCCCGAGGGTTCTGGAACGCTCCCTGCCTGGTTGCCGGGCAACGTTGCTAGGCGGGAGCTCTCTTGATTTCCGCACCTGCATCCCATCAGCAATCTGCACACCTGGTCCTGATCATCACCCTTCTTAGGCTCTGTCCTAACATCCATTCCCTGCCGGATCGTTAGCCATGAACAGTATGTTTATCAGCGGATCAGTCTTAGAGCTTAGAGCATTAGTTTTGTTGTTTTGCACCTTGTTTGCTTGTTGTATGCTTACCTCCGTTTTGTTCTCCCTGCAGTCACTCGTCCGGAACCTTCACCCAACCTCTGCCTGATGGTCGGCGGCTGCCGAGCCATCATTGGACCAACTACTGCACCCTCAACAACTCATCCACGCCGCCCGCTCTGTTCCCTGGATTATTCAGCAGCACTCGTGGATCAGTTAAATAAACACTCACCTTTGACACCACTTACCTTGTCCTGGTCTGCTTCTGGGTTCTGGCTTAGTAAACCGTGACAAGACACTTGTGTGAGTTAACTATCTTCAGTATGAGTTATTATGTGGATATTTTAAATATTTGTTAATCATGTGCTCTTCTGTCCTCTAGTCTAGGTCAGTGTGGTCTGACAGAGGGTTGCTGTTCAGATCTGGCCTCAGTCCTGAGTTCACCCAACTCACAACTGAAACAACTGGAGCTGAGAGACAATGACCTGCAGGACTCAGGAGTTACACTGCTGTCTGCTGGACTGGAGGATCCAGACTGTAAACTACACACACTGGGGTAAGTACAGCTGTTTTAGTCAGGTCGGTATTGAGCTTAGTAAAACAAATACTCTGAACATCTGATGTTTCATCACAATATTTGTGTCATGGACAAATGTATGGGTGTCCTACAAGATGATTGACACCAGTCCACCAACCTAGACAGCTGTTGTGTCTCTCTGTAGGCTGTCTGGCTGTCTGGTCACAGAGGAGGGCTGTGCTGCTCTGTCTTCAGCTCTGAGGTCAAACCCCTCCCACCTGAAAGAGCTGGACCTGAGCTACAATCACCCAGGAGACTCTGCAGGGGGACTGCTTTCAGCTGCTCTGGTGGATCCCACAGATAAACTGATGAAGCTGAAGTAAGTCAGAATAGATGTCTTAATAGTGTGAGCAGTGGTTGTGTCCTATGAAGTGTAGTAGGTTCAGTAACATGAGGACATGATGGTAGAATACAGGGGACGTTTACCCAGCAGGCTTAGCACTCCAACACAGCATACATCATCACCACATGAATACTCTTCTTCTGCATCTCTGATATCCTGTTGGAATTGTACTCTGTTCTGTATGCAGTAGGTAGGTTAGAATACCTGTATGTCTCTAGTAATGAATTGTACTCTGTTCTGTATGCAGTATGTAGGATAGAATACCTGTATGTATCTAGTAATGAATTGTATTCTGTTCTGTATGCATTAGGTAGGTTAGAATACCTGTATTTCTCTAGTAATGAACATGGATAGTGCACCAGAACACAACAATATGGTTTAAATGTTGACTGCTTCATTAGGTCTTTGTCAGTCAATAACCTGTTTCTCCTACAGTGTGGATCATGGTGGAGAGTTCAGGCTGAAACCAGGGCTGAGGAAATGTAAGTCTCTTCAATCCTAATTAACTACATATTCAGAACTACAGTAACATAGTAACTAATCAATACTTGTTCTCTACCTACAAAACCACATTTTATATGAAGATGTGGTTTGATTAAACTCTCCTTTTGTCTACAGATGCCTGTCATCTCACCCTGGACCCAAATACAGCAAACCCAGTCCTGATACTGTCTGAGGGGAACAGGAAGGTGACATGGGTGGAGGAGAAGCAGCATTATGAAGACCATCCAGACAGATTTGACCGTCAACCCCAAGTTCTCTGCAGAGAAGGCTTATCTGGATCTCGTTATTACTGGGAGGTGGAGAGGGATGGTGGCGAGGCTGACATTGGTGTGGTGTACAAAGGAATGAAGAGGAAGGGAGAGGAGATTGACAGTTGTATTGGATACAATAGGAAGTCCTGGGGTTTATTCTGCTATGGCAGTGGATATAACTTTCACCATCCTGGATTCAACAGATCCATCTCTGGTCCTGTTTCAAACAGAGTTGGAGTGTATCTGGACTGGCCAGCTGGTACTTTGTCCTTCTATAGCGTGTCCTCCTCTGGTACACTGACACACCTTTACACAGAACACACCACATTCACTGAACCCCTCTATCCTGGGTTTGGGTTTGTGGTTTATTCCTCCTCAGTGACCCTGTGTCAGATAGATGACCAACACATTCAAAGGTGAGTCATAGCAATGTTTTATCATGCGTTTTCCTCTGGAATCATTCCTACAATTAGATTAGTATTGGTGTGTTTTAATGTGTTCTGTTGGACCTACAGACAGTTAGATTAGTAGTAGTGGTGTGTTTTAATGTGTTCTGTTGGACCTACAGACAGTTAGATTAGTAGTAGTGCTGTGTTTTAATGTGTTCTGTTGGACCTACAGACGTTAGATTAGTTTAATGTTCTGTTGGACCTACAGACAGTTAGATTAGTAGTAGTGGTGTGTTTTAATGTGTTCTGTTGGACCTACAGACAGTTAGATTAGTAGTAGTGGTGTGTTTTAATGTGTTCTGTTGGACCTACAGACAGTTAGATTAGTAGTAGTGGTGTGTTTTAATGTGTTCTGTTGGACCTACAGACAGTTAGATTAGTAGTAGTGGTGTGTTTTAATGTGTTCTGTTGGACCTACAGACAGTTAGATTAGTAGTAGTGGTGTGTTTTAATGTGTTCTGTTGGACCTACATACAGTAACTCATGATACCGGGTGACATCACATCTCTAGGGGCTTTCATCAAGATAAGCAATGTCACCTGTAATGTCACCATCAGTATTGACTTCATGGAAGTTGACATAGTGTTATGTCACATTTGGCAATGCACCCTACATAGGGAGCTGTTCTGTCACCCTTTATACACCCTTTGTATTGTTTATGAAGACTGTATGAATGCTATATAAAGCCTTTATAAGTTGTATTTAGTTTAATCACAGTCTATCTATCTGCTTTCCCAACAGCAGAGACCATGGTGGAGAGTGTTGTATCAAGCCTGGACCTGAGAACACCAGAGACCAGATATGTGAGTGTTAACTGATAATTGTTTTAAAATCAAAATATGATTAAAGCGTTCTTGAGTCCCAGGCAAGGAACACAATCATGATCTATTTGGTCAAAACAAACTTAAAAGGTAGAGTCAGCAATATGATGTAGATGCACAAAGTAAACAGCATAGTGGGTCAATTTCTACAACAACTAAGGGCATTGGAGCGCGATGCTAAACTCCTCTGTTTTGGTCCCATTTCTACCACGCTGTAAGAGAGTGAAGAGAACCCGTGCACCTGGGCAGATACTGTGTGAGAGAGAAGTCAGGCATCTTGCTCATCACAATATCTGCGGTGCTGCTCGTACAACATCATTTAGCTGACTCTACCTTTAAGCTCTCATCCTGGGATCTACCAGAAATCAGGCCCCCAACATCTCCAAAACATGGACCAGAACCATGTTGTTTCCTGCTTCCACAAACATTCATTAATATAACACTAATGTCAGATTATGGTATGATAATGAGTGTACATTCTGAGACTGTTGCTCACTTACATTCATTTTTATTACAAGTCTGTTTAATATTTATTAATTAATTATTACATGAGATTGTCCGTTTTAAATAACAACTACTTTTGACTTCAGGGATTCCTCAGAGCTGTAAGACTTGTGACCATGTTGAGGTAAGTCATAATGTCAATTCTCACTTTTACATACCTTCAGGAGTCAGGCACAGTCTGAAAGCCAGGTGTGTACTGACCAACCATTCATACTGGGATATAGACAGTCCTGTGTTCTGCTTTAGTAATATATACACAGTCTGAAAGCCAGGTGTGTACTGACCAACCATTCATACTGGGATATAGACAGTCCTGTGTTCTGCTTTAGTAATATAAACACAGTCTGAAAGCCAGGTGTGTACTGACCAACCATTCATACTGGGATATAGACAGTCCTGTGTTCTGCTTTAGTAATATAAACACAGTCTGAAAGCCAGGTGTGTACTGACCAACCATTCATACTGGGATATAGACAGTCCTGTGTTCTGCTTTAGTAATATAAACACAGTCTGAAAGCCAGGTGTGTACTGACCAACCATTCATACTGGGATATAGACAGTCCTGTGTTCTGCTTTAGTAATATAAACACAGTCTGAAAGCCAGGTGTGTACTGACCAACCATTCATACTGGGATATAGACAGTCCTGTGTTCTGCTTTAGTAATATAAACACAGTCTGAAAGCCAGGTGTGTACTGACCAACCATTCATACTGGGATATAGACAGTCCTGTGTTCTGCTTGTAGGAATGCAGGATTTTAACTTCTGTCATATTTTGTCATTAGACAGTTTAATTGGATCAATCACCAGCATTCCATGTAACATTGAATAAATACATTAGATAAATTACTTTGTTCATTTAATGAGCCAGTTTCCCGGACAAAGATTAAGCCTAGTCTTGGACCTTAAAGAACTTTCTATTGAAACTTCCATTGATCATGCTTTAAGTCCAGCACTAGACTCAATCTGTGTCCAGGAAACTGGCCCCATATGTATAACTGACATGCTTGTCCTTGTTCAGGACTCCACACACTGGCTTCAGATTGAACCCTTGACTTCCACTGTCCAGGGAGTGACAATGTTCAGGTAAAATAACTACTTTTAACATTTCATTCCACTTGCTAGTGTATTTCCCCATTACCTTTGGGAATAGTCTTCTAATCCAACCTCTCCATTTGACGATTGACCCTCTCTACCATATCTTGTTGTTGCCCTCAGGCACAGGACACCCAAAGGGCGTTATGAGTGCACAGTGTCTGGGCTCCGCTGGGTGTGTGAGAGAGATGTCATTCTGAAGTATCACTTCAGGAACTGGGAACCCTACAGTCAACTTCTGAAAGACATGCAGTACGGACAAGGTGGTCCATTGCTGGACATCACTATGGAGTTAGGTGAACTGGAGGAAGTTCATCTGCCACACTTTGTCTGTTTAGGTAAAACCATATAGACATATTATTCAGAAATACATTTCCATGTAACTGAGTTTCACTTCCTGAATGAATAAATGAATATTCTGGGAGTTTGAGTTTACTGTGATCTGATACTGCATATTCTTTGTGTTTTAGTTGGATGAATAATCCAATATTTGTCTTTCTGTCTCCTTTTTATTGTGTTGTTCAGGGACCAACCCTTCCCTGAGGAATGAGATGAAGATTCTTCATGTAGAGGAACATGGAGTGTCTGTTGAGGAAGTGCATGAGGTCACCAGATTCCATGCTAAGATTCTCCATCCCAAGTTCTCACCTATCGCTGTTATACTGAGCTATATCTTTTTTTGGAACGTAGATGTCCACTGTGACGTGGTCCTCTATATGGCAGTAAAAAAGGCAACAGTAATTTCACGGCTGTACATGCTCCTCAGAAACTCCAGTCAGAAAGAGGTGAGGCACCATCATTGAAGTGACAACAGTATGTTGAAACTTACTAAAGGAAAGCTGATAGTTTGTTGAAAATCTATAGATTACAAAGTCAACATGCAGCTCTGTGAGAAATCTATTTCTGTCTCATTCATTTGAAGAGCCAGTAGACGGCACTCTTCTCTCTGTTCGAAGGAGAACCCAATGCCCCGGGGCAGTGAAGGGGACATTGCCCCGTGTAAGGTGCTGTCTTTCGCATGGGACGTTAAACAGGTTTCCTGACGCTCTGTGGTCACTAAAGATCCCATGGCACTTATCGTAAGAGTAGGGGTGTTAACCCCGGTGTCCTGGCTAAATTCCCAATCTGGCCCTCATACCATCACGGCCACCAATCATCCCCAGCTTCCAATTGGCTCATTCATCCCCTTTCCCCTGTAACACTTCCCGAGGTCGTGGCTGTAAAATAGACTCTCTTCTCAGTCAATTACCTGGTAAAATAAGGGTAAAAAATCAATACATTGATTGTACAAATTATTTGGGCTTGATAAAAAAGGATTGCTCAGTGAGCTGCATGTTGTGTGAATTATTAGACTACATTGTTCAGACTGACTACTACATTGCTCATTTTGTAGGCTGTTCGGGACCGGGAGAAACATCAGGTGTCCCAAGGATATTCAGAATTTCTGCTGTCAAGTCCAAACGGGTCCTTAAAGCTGAACAGTTGGTTTGCTGTCAAGAATCCCCATTCCTCCTCCATCAATCCAGAGGTGCAGTTTTAGCAGGCTGAGGACATGAATCTGTCATATTATATATTAATAACTGGAATATCATTCTATTTCTTTCTCTCTCGCTCTGTCTGTCGTCTCAATCGTTGCACCATATGACCTTCTACAGAAGATTCAGCTGTTACCTGCAGACACCACACCAAGCTGTTGTAAGATGGTTATGAGAAACACAGGGGTTGACATTGAGATGGAGTTAATCGGGGATGATGAGAGGACAGTATGGAAATCAGTGGTATCAAAAGGTAAGAAATACTATACATGAACACTATGTCAATCATAAATGTCATTTTCTTACAGATGCTATTAAAATGTTTTATGATGTTTTCTCTTGTTTGTCTTTTAGATGAATACAGCAAAGACTCTCATCCAATAGGTACGTTTGTTTTTGTGGACGAGGTTTATAAAACGGGTTATAGAGTCTCTTCAAATTGTGATGAAGGACACTGATGAAGGTCTTCATGAGTCATGTTCAGTGGGGTGATGAAGGTCTTCATGAGTCATGTTCAGTGGGGTGATGAAGGTCTTCATGAGTCATGTTCAGTGGGGTGATGAAGACCTTCATGAGTCATGTTCAGTGGGGTGATGAAGGTCTTCATGAGTCATGTTCAGTGGGGTGATGAAGACCTTCATGAGTCATGTTCAGTGGGGTGATGAAGGTCTTC
Organism: Coregonus clupeaformis; assembly: GCF_020615455.1. NCBI lineage: Eukaryota > Metazoa > Chordata > Actinopteri > Salmoniformes > Salmonidae > Coregonus > Coregonus clupeaformis. Next base: position 77,248 of record NW_025535150.1, on the reverse strand, counting down.
ATGAGTCATGTTCAGTGGGGTGATGAAGGTCTTCATGAGTCATGTTCAGTGGGGTGATGAAGGTCTTCATGAGTCATGTTCAGTGGGGTGATGAAGGTCTTCATGAGTCATGTTCAGTGGGGTGATGAAGGTCTTCATGAGTCATGTTCAGTGGGGTGATGAAGGTCTTCATGAGTCATGTTCAGTGGGGTGATGAAGGTCTTCATGAGTCATGTTCAGTGGGGTGATGAAGGTCTTCATGAGTCATGTTCAGTGGGGTGATGAAGACCTTCATGAGTCATGTTCAGTGGTGTGATGAAGGTCTTCATGAGTCATGTTCAGTGGTGTGTAATGCTACAGAACATTCAGACAGAAACCCAGTGCCTTGCAAAAGTATCTGCATCACATTTTATTGTGTTACAAAGCGGGATTAAAGGGGATTTAATTGTAATTTTTTGTCAACAATCTACACAAAATACTCTAATGTCAAAGTGGAAGAATATTTATATATATATTTTTAGATTGATAGAAATGAAATAGCTGCCTGAGTCAATACATGTTAGAAACACCTTGGCAGCCATTACAGCTGGGAGTCTTCTTGTCTAAGTCTCTAAGAGCTTTACACACCTGGATTGTACAATATTAGCCCATTATTCTTTTCATAATTCTTCAAGCTCTGTCAAGATGTTGGGGATCGTGGCTAGACTGCAGTTTTCAAGTCTTGCCATAGATTTAAGTCAAAACTGTAACTTGGCCACTCAGGAACATTCACTGTCTTCTTGGTAAGCAACTCCAGTGTAGATGTGGCCTTGTGTTGTAGGTTATTGTCCTGCTGAAAGGTGAATTCCTCTCCCAGTGTCTGGTGAAAAGTAGACTGAAGCAGGTTTTCCTCTAGGATTTAGTCTGTGCTTAGCTCCATCCTGTTTCTTTTTATCCTGAAAAACTCCTCAGTATTGTCAAGCATACCCATAACATGATGCAGCCACCACCATGGTTGAAAATAAGGAGGCAGTTACTCAGTGATGTGTTGTGTTGGATTTGCCCCAAACATGAGGCTTTGCATTTAGGCCAAAAAGTGTATTCCTTTGCCGTTTCCTTTTGCAGTATTACTTTAGTACCTTGTTGCATATAAGATACATGTTTTGGAATATTTTTATTCTGTATATTTGTGTTATTTTAAGTCATTATTGTGGAGTCACTACAATGTTGTTGATCCATCCTCAGTTTTCTCCCATCACAGCCATTGAACTCTGTAACTGTTTTGAAATCACCAATGGCCTCATGGTGACATCACTAAGCAGTTTCCTTCCTGTCCTGCAACTCAGTTCAGAAGGACGACTGTATCTTTGATGTGTCTGGGTGGTTTAATACATCACCCACAGGATAATTATTAACTTGACCATGCTTAAAGAGATATTCAATGTCTAATGTGTTATTGTTACCCATCTACCAATCACTGCCCTTCTTTATGAGGCTTTCTAAAAGATCCCTGGTCTTTGTACAGTGGGGAGAACAAGTATTTGATACACTGCCGATTTTGCAGGTTTTCCTACTTACAAAGCATGTAGAGGTCTGTAATTTCTATCATAGGTACACTTCAACTGTGAGAGACATAATCTAAAACAAAATTCCAGAAAATCACATTGTATGATTTTTAAGTAATTCATTTGCTTTTTATTGCATGACATAAGTATTTGATCACCTACCAACCAGTAAGAATTCCGGCTCTCACAGACCTGTTAGTTTTTCTTTAAGAAGCCCTCCTGTTCTCCACTCATTACCTGTATTAACTGCACCTGTTTGAACTCGTTACCTGTATAAAAGACACCTGTCCACACACTCAATCAAACAGACTCTAACCTCTCCACAATGGCCAAGACCAGAGAGCTGTAAAAGGACATCAGGGATAAAATTGTAGACCTGCACAAGGCTGGGATGGGCTACAGGACAATAGGCAAGCAGCTTGGTGAGAAGGCAACAACTGTTGGCGCAATTATTAGAAAATGGAAGAAGTTCAAGATGACGGTCAATCACCCTCGGTCTGGGGCTCCATGCAAGATATCACCTCGTGGGGCATCAATGATCATGAGGAAGGTGAGGGATCAGCCCAGAACTACACGGCAGGACCTGGTCAATGACCTGAAGAGAGCTGGGACCATAGTCTTAAAGAAAACCATTAGTAACACACTACGCCGTCATGGATTAAAATCCTGCAGCGCACGCAAGGTCCCCCTGCTCAAGCCAGCGCATGTCCAGGCCCGTCTGAAGTTTGCCAATGACCATCTGGATGATCCAGAGGAGGAATGGGAGAAGGTCATGTGGTCTGATGAGACAAAAATAGAGCTTTTTGGTCTAAACTCCACTCGGCGTGTTTGGAGGAAGAAGAAGGATGAGTACAACCCCAAGAACACCATCCCAACCGTGAAGCATGGAGGTGGAAACATCATTCTTTGGGGATGCTTTTCTGCAAAGGGGACAGGACGACTGCACCGTATTGAGGGGAGGATGGATGGGGCCATGTATCGCGAGATCTTGGCCAACAACCTCCTTCCCTCAGTAAGAGCATTGAAGATGGGTCGTGGCTGGGTCTTCCAGCATGACAACGACCCGAAACACACAGCCAGGGCAACTAAGGAGTGGCTCCGTAAGAAGCAGCTCAAGGTCCTGGAGTGGCCAAGCCAGTCTCCAGACCTGAACCCAATAGAAAATCTTTGGAGTGAGCTGAAAGTCCATATTGCCCAGCGACAGCCCCGAAACCTGAAGGATCTGGAGAATGTCTGTATGGAGGAGTGGGCCAAAATCCCTGCTGCAGTGTGTGCAAACCTGGTCAAGACCTACAGGAAACGTATGATCTCTGTAATTGCAAACAAAGGTTTTTGTACCAAATATTAAGTTCTGCTTTTCTGATGTCTCAAATACTTATGTCATGCAATACAATGCAAATGAATTACTTAAAAATCATACAATGTGATTTTCTGGATTTTTGTTTTAGATTCCGTCTCTCACAGTTGAAGTGTACCTATGATAAATATTACAGACCTCTACATGCTTTGTAAGTAGGAAAACCTGCAAAATCGGCAGTGTATCAAATACTTGTTCTCCCCACTGTATATAGTTGAATCTGTGCTTGAAATGCGATACATGACTGAGGGACCTTACAGATGTTGAATGTATGGGGGACATGTCCACTTTGACATTAGAGGATTCTGAGTAGATTGTTGATAAAACATTAATCATCTATTTTCAATGAGTTCTCAATAAACCTAACAGGAAAAAAAATTATTTCAATTTTCTATTTTAAATTGACTGACTTTAATTGGAATTGACCACAACCCTGGAGTCGGCTCTATACAATAAATGACTATCAGAGGAATGATAACTGGAGAGACTGGAAGATGTAGAAACAGCTGCTGTTAACCCTAAAGCCATATTAATTTAATTGACCCCCCCTTCAGCATTAACAGTCCCTGACATTCCTGCTGAGGAGTTTCTGAAGAAACACTGGGCTAAACTAATTCAGCGAACCAAAAACTCAATGCCAATAGCAGATGATCTGTGGTCAAAGAACATGATTGGTGAAGAAGAGCACTCCAGAATAACAGCTGAAACAACTGAACAGGACCGAATGAGAAAACTACTGAAAGCAGTCATCCCCAAAGGACCAGAAGTGACGGAGCTTGTCTCAAAGCTCTCGTTGAACATGAAACCATCTTGTTAAGGACTTGAGTGAATCTAGGTAAGACAGTTTTCTTTGCTCCCTCCCTTCAATATGTGTAATGATTAAATATAGGTCAAATAAAAACACAGCTACCCAGATCAAAGAGGAACTGTTTTTCCAGAATGGAAGCATGTTTTTGTGTTTCTGTCTGTAATAAATGACTGTTATCTTATTGTAGTTACATCATAGGACCATCATCACATCATTATCTCAGGTGGAACTCCTCCTTCTCCTCCATACTTTCTGATCTCTCTCTTCCCTTCTCCTCCATACTTTCTGATCTCTCTCTCCCCTTCTCCTCCATACTTTCTGATCTCGCTCTTCCCTTCTCCTCCATACTTTCTGATCTCTCTCTTCCCTTCTCCTCCATACTTTCTGATATCTCTCTTCCCTTCTCCTCCATACTTTCTGATCTCTCTCTTCCCTTCTCCTCCATACTTTCTGATCTCTCTCTTCCCTTCTCCTCCATACTTTCTGATCTCTCTCTTCCCTTCTCCTCCATCCTCTTTCTTGTAGAACCTAATCTGAAGACGCTGAGGCCTGTCTCCTAGTCTGTGGACTAAGACACTTCTTCACCTAATCTGAAGACGCTGAGGCCTGTCTCCTAGTCTGTGGACTAAGACACTTCTTCACCTAATCTGAAGACGCTGAGGCCTGTCTCCTAGTCTGTGGACTAAGACACTTCTTCACCTAATCTGAAGACGCTGAGGCCTGTCTCCTAGTCTGTGGACTAAGACACTTCTTCACCTAATCTGAAGATGCTGAGGCCTGTCTCCTAGTCTGTGGACTAAGACACTTCTTCACCTAATCCGAAGACGCTGAGGCCTGTCTCCTAGTCTGTGGACTAAGACACTTCTTCACCTAGGAATGTATTTTGTGTGTGTGTGTGTCTTTGTATATACTGTGTGTGTGTCTATCTGTGTGTGTGAGTTGGTCTCTGATTACTGTGATTAGTTCAATATAACGTCATATACTATACATTATAATCAGTCTGTTTTGGGTTTGCAGAATCATTGTAAATCATTGGTTTTCCATCCTATCATGTTACCACACAGATGTGACTGTCTAGCTCAGCGGTTCCCAAACTTTCCCATTCTGGAGACCATCAAATCACCGTCCAAAGCTCTTGAGGACCACCATTCACGGAATCGCTGTTCTTTTTTCAAATCAAATATATTGCCGGTCAAATTCTATCAATAGATGTGAATGTAACAAAGCCTGTAAAGGTCTTATTATCATTATAAACTAGTTGCATTGTGAAAAGGAATGTAAAATTGATTATAATACCATTAATACTCCCAACTGTTATTATTTTTGAATAATAACTTATAGGCTGAATACTTGTATTAAGTGGATGAAGACTTTACATGAACCTATGGGTGTTGAATCCTCCCACTGTGTTGAAATAGGAAGTCCATTTATAATGAGGTAGAGGAACGGGTCTACCTCTTATTGTAGATCAATGGTGCCGCTACTTCGCTTCACCTCCGTTCCGCCAGAATGAATAAACAAGACCTAGAAAGAATAAGGTCGTGACCTCGGCGATTTTCCTTCAAAGTAAAAGTCCCGCAATGATGATAGTGATTTTTTTTTTTTTTTACTGAAATTCGTAACATTTATTGTATTAAATATCTGACACTAACACCTCTATTTCAGTCTTGGAAAAGTTTTTTCTTAGCTTTTGTTGTTTCATTTCATTGTAAGGCTTTGTACATTCCCCACGGACTTTAAAGGGATGATTTTGACCATATCTGGTTAATTAGGGGCGTTTCTAAATGCTAAATAGCCAAAGTAATACACAAGAACTGAGGCTGAGAACAACTGGTATTTATCAATGGCGATCTCCTACGTTTGCGTCATAGGATTGGTTAATACATCATACTTTTTCTATGCATACCAAAAAAATTGCATTTATATGTTGTATTTTAAGATAGATTCTACACAATATTTATAAATTGATAAATGTGCCTGCACAAAAGCATTGAGATGTATAAACTTGGCGCATTCATATTTGCAGTTATAAATCAGACATGTTGTAAAACGGTCCCTGCATGAACTAGCGTTATAACTCCACCTGAAATACGCCATCATTCACCCTTCATGGTGACAATAACGCCCTTATTTTCTGGATACTTTGGAAGGATTGGAATTAGGCCAAGACAGTATATCTAAAGGAAATATCCATGGCGAACTTCAAATGTCTTTGGAGGTGTTGGCAGAATGTTTTATTTTACAGTGACATTTTCTGTAGGTCTATCTGACCGTTTCTGAAAGACAAAAACAACTGCAAATTGTTGTGGACCTGTAAACAGATCGTTGGAATGAAGTAATGTTTTGCATTCACTTTTCCTGAACCTAAATATGCTTCACTGCCCACAAATTCTGAAACATTGTCTACTCAAAAAAAAAAAAAAACTAGAGTTTATTGGTAGCCTACACACTTCAATACAAAAGATAATCTGTCTGTTCACCTGTTCCATTCTGCTGTATGTTATAAACCGCGCCGCGCACCCTGTCATCTGCATAGAGCAAACACTTTAAATAATAGCCTCTCTGATAGGCCCAATTAAATGAGAAATGCGCATGGTAATTTGTTGTATGGCTACATCGGGAATATGAACTCATCATGGCCAGAAAAGGTGAGGAATTTATTATGCAATGATTATGATAATGTATTATGTTTATAAATGAAATATTGTCAACGCAAGAAATGTCACATTACATCATTCAGTCGCCTACAAACGTCAACGGAAAAGGTGAATCGTCTGTTCTAACGTTAAACTGCGCTTCGGATCGGATCGCATAGAGCAAAATAGGCTGCTGGAAATACTGTAGCTGATCTATTTACTACTGTGAAGTGGGTCCTATTAAATGAGAGATGGGACGAATGGTAGCCAATCCGAACTTGTTGTAGGCCTATAGGCTATTTGGCGAGTATAGGCTTTATTCTGCAATAACAGGAAATATATGCCTATTTCTAATTATTTTAGAATGTAAAGATAAATGGATTTTCACTAGCAGCAAATGATTGCATCTTGTTATTATATTTAGCTAGGCCTACCGGTTGTTTTGTTATGAATAAGAGTCTCGTCATATATTCCCTATTTGCACAAAAATGTACTAGGCTACTTTTGCCTTATTAATATGCAAGACTTCAACCACTAGAAACTGTGCGCACGCATGGTCTAAAGTTTGCAGCAAATTCTCAGGTCAAGTTCAGTTTTTATAAATGACAACATTTGCGTGAAAAGTGCCACATGCATGTTTTGTGGCATATTTTGTGTATAGGCAACGTTTATAAATGAGACCCCTGGTATTTTGCGTAGAGCAAAATACTTGAAATAGCTGATCTATTTACTGCTGTGAAGTGGGTCCAATTAAACGAGAGATGGTTGGAACAGTAACCTTGTTGTAGGTCTATATGCTACCACGTGAGTATGAAACCATCACAGAAAAGGTGAGGAATTTATTATGCAATGATCATGGAAACGAAATAAATAATAGCCTAGGAAATAGATGTCAATGTGTAATTATTTTAAAATGCAAAGAAACGAAATATATGTTATCTCTAACGGCAAATGATTACATCTTGTTATCAACCTTTTTATTGTTATGAATAAGCTTGTCCATCATATTCTCCATTTACACAAAATACTAATCGACTTGCCTGTGTGTGATGATTTTGCAGATACAGGCTGTGTTGGTATTTACATACGTGTGTGTTTTGGACGTGTGTTTGCCAGACCTTACCGAAATAATATTTGTTTTCTTTCTGGACGCCAGCAGGTATTGAACTAACCTCTTTTCGTTCTCCTCCTCCTCCTGCTCAGACTCCTCCTCCTCAGACCCCTCCTCCTGCTCAGACCCCTGCTCCTCAGACCCCTCCTCCTCCTCAGACCCCTCCTCCTCCTCCTCCTGCTCAGACTCCTCCTGCTCAGACTCCTCCTCCTCCCCCTCTCCCTCCTCCTCCTCCTCTCTTTAGACAGGGCTCCAGATGTTGTAGTAACAACCTCCCCCTGACTCTGGAAGACTATGCTAAGCTGGAGTTAGTAGAACATGTTGTCCTAAAATGGAACCCTATTCCCTTTATAGTGCACTACTTTAGACCTGTCTCTGTGTGCGTGCGTGCGTGCGTGCGTGCGTGCGTGCGTCTGTCTGTCTGTCTGTCTGTCTGTCTGTCTGTCTGTCTGTCTGTCTGTCTGTCTGTCTGTCTGTCTGTCTGTCTGTCTGTCTGTCTGTCTGTCTGTCTGTCTGTCTGTCTGTCTGTCTGTCTGTCTGTCTGTCTGCTTCTGTCTGTCTGTCTGTCTGTCTGTCTTGGTCTGTCTGTCTGTCTGTCTGTCTGTCTGTCTGTCTGTCTGTCTGTCTGTCTGTCTGTCTGTCTGTCTGTCTGTCTGTCTGTCTGTCTGTCTGTCTGTCTGTCTGTCTGTCTGTCTGTCTGTCTGTCTGTCTGTCTGTCTGTCTTCACAGTGTTCGTTGTCTCTTCCACCACCATCTTCCTGTCTACCTGTCCAGACTGTTATCTGACCCAGACTACAACCACCATCCATGGACACACCTACACCTCTCTGGAAATCTCCAGTAACAACTGAATTGAATCATATTGAATGGATTGGAATTGAATTGATTGGATTCAGTTTAATTGAATTGGATTGAACTGAATGAAATAAAGAAATGAGTCATGTAATTCACTAAATGAAGTCATGTGTATTCACTATAATGACTTAATGTTCCAGGTAAGTGAAGGGAGCTCACCACTGCTGAACTGGACGACTTTAAGAGACAGGTTGACTGTCTCAACATGCCACCTGCCATGTTCATCAACCCCAAGACAGGTTTGTTGACATCTTGACCCAGTCTCTGCAGTGCAACTGACAAGTGCTGTGGCTCAAAACTGACACAGAAGGGTTCTGCCTCAGAATGGCCCCTGTGTGTGAGAATTCATCATTGAAAAATATATTGAGAAAGGTTGGTAAACCAATACATAGTCAGGGTTGGGGTCAATTCCATTAAAATGTCAGTCAATTCAGGAAGTAGACTGAAATTCTAATTCCAATTCTCCTTCAATGCTTTTCAATTAAGACAATTTGGCATTGGAATTTGGTTAACTTTCTGAATTGACTGGAATTCAAATGAAATTGACCCAAACCATGTACATAGTCGCTATGAAAATATATTTTTAGTAAAAGTTAAATATTGTGTTTATTATCCTGTAGTGTTTTCTTCTATGTGTGTGTGTGTGTGTGTGTGTGTGTGTGTGTGTGTGTGTGTGTGTGTGTGTGTGTGTGTGACCTGTTGGCCTTCATGGAGATAGATTCAGTCCAAATGATGATGAGAATCCCAGATTATCTCATTGAGAAGTCAATCTACCTGGGTGTCTTGGATGTTGGAAATGTTAAAAGGTTCAGTGGGGAAACTAGTAGACTGGATTACTGGAAAGTTTTATGAGACATTTGCCTGGTTGCAAAAATGCTGATAGTTTGTCTAATTTCAGTTTGTGTGACAAAACAGGCTACCATCTTAACTGCTGAGAAATAACTGTTTGAAGCTGGTGTACAAAACAGAAAGTCAAAAGATGCCAAAACGAAACTTAATGAGGTAATCGGCAGTTGCTAAATCCATTTTTTGACTTATAAATTAATGATACAGTGTGTACCCATTGATTCTTGAAGAATCTAACTTATAAATGCATCATGAGCTCAGTTCAACTGTCATACCCCATCAGAACCCAGAATATAACTTATAAATGCCTCATGAGCTCAGTTCAACTGTCATACCCCATCAGAACCCAGAATCTAACTTATAAATGCCTCATGAGCTTAGTTCAACTGTCATACCCCATAAGAACCCAGAATATAACTTATACAGTGGGGGAAAAAAGTATTTAGTCAGCCACCAATTGTGCAAGTTCTCCCACTTAAAAAGATGAGAGAGGCCTGTAATTTTCATCATAGGTACACGTCAACTATGATAGACATAATGAGAAAAAAAATCCAGAAAATCACATTGTAGGATTTTTAATGAATTTATTTGCAAATTATGGTGGAAAATAAGTATTTGGTCAATAACAAAAGTTTCTCAATATTTTGTTATATACCCGTTGTTGGCAATGACACAGGTCAAACGTTTTCTGTAAGTCTTCACAGGTTTTCACACACTGTTGCTGGTATTTTGGCCCATTCCTCCATGCAGATCTCCTCTAGAGCAGTGATGTTTTGGGGCTGTCGCTGGGCAACACGGACTTTCAACTCCCTCCAAAGATTTTCTATGGGGTTGAGATCTGGCTAGGCCACTCCAGGACCTTGAAATGCTTCTTACGAAGCAACTCCTTCAGTTGCCGGCGGTGTGTTTGGGATCATTGTCATGCTGAAAGACCCAGCCACGTTTCATCTTCAATGCCCTTGCTGATGGAAGGAGGTTTTCACTCAAAATCTCACGATACATGGCCCCATTCATTCTTTCCTTTACCGGATCAGTCGTCCTGGTCCCTTTGCGAAAACAGCCCCAAAGCATGATGTTTCCACCCCCATGCTTCACAGTAGGTATGGTGTTCTTTGGATGCAACTCAGCATTCTTTGTCCTCCAAACACGACGAGTTGAGTTTTTACCAAAAAGTTATATTTTGATTTCATCTGACCATATGACATTCTCCCAATCCTCTTCTGGATCATCCAAATGCACTCTAGCAAACTTCAGACGGGCCTGGACATGTACTGGCTTAAGCAGGGGGACACGTCTGGCACTGCAGGATTTGAGTCCCCTGGCGCGTAGTGTGTTACTGATGGTAGGCTTTGTTACTTTGGTCCCAGCTCTCTGCAGGTCATTCACTAGGTCCCCCGTGTGGTTCTGGGATTTTTGCTCACCGTTCTTGTGATCATTTTGACCCCACGGGGGTGAGATCTTGCGTGGAGCCCCAGATCGAGGGAGATTATCAGTGGTCTTGTATGTCTTCCATTTCCTAATAATTGCTCCACGTTGATTTCTTCAAACCAAGCTGCTTACCTATTGCAGATTCAGTCTTCCCAGCCTGGTGCAGGTCTACAATTTTGTTTCTGGTGTCCTTTGACAGCTCTTTGGTCTTGGCCATAGTGGAGTTTGGAGTGTGACTGTTTGAGGTTGTGGACAGGTGTCTTTTATACTGATAACAAGTTCAAACAGGTGCCATTAATACAGGTAACGAGTGGAGGACAGAGGAGCCCCTTAAAGAAGAAGTTACAGGTCTGTGAGAGCCAGAAATCTTGCTTGTTTGTAGGTGACCAAATACTTATTTTCCACCATAATTTGCAAATAAATTCATAAAAAATCCTACAATGTGATTTTCTGGATTTTTTTCCCTCAATTTGTCTGTCATAGTTAACGTGTACCTATGATGAAAATTACAGGCCTCTCTCATCTTTTTAAGTGGGTGAACTTGCACAATTGGTGGCTGACTAAATACTTTTTTCCCCCACTGTAAATGCCTCATGAGCTCAGTTCAACTGTCATAACCCATCAGAACCCAGAATCTAACTTATAAATGCCTCATGAGCTTAGTTCAACTGTCATACCCCATCAGAACCCAGAATCGAACTTATAAATGCCTCATGAGCTCAGTTCAACTGTCATACCCCATCAGAACCCAGAATCTAACTTATAAATGCCTCATGAGCTCAGTTCAACTGTCATACCCCATCAGAACCCAGAATCTAACTTATAAATGCCTCATGAGCTCAGTTCAACTGTCATACCCCATCAGAACCCAGAATCTAACTTATAAATGCCTCATGAGCTCAATTCAACCGTCATACCACATCAGAACCCAGAATCTAACTTATAAATGCCTCATGAGCTCAGTTCAACTGTCATACCCCATCAGAACCCAGAATCTAACTTATAAATGCCTCATGAGCTCAGTTCAACTGTCATACCCCATCAGAACCCAGAATCTAACTTATAAATGCCTCATGAGCTCAGTTCAACTGTCATACCCCATCAGAACCCAGAATCTAACTTATAAATGCCTCATGAGCTCAGTTCAACTGTCATACCCCATCAGAACCCAGAATCTAACTTATAAATGCCTCATGGTCATGTGATGAGGATAACAGACTGTCTCATTGAGAAGGCAGACACCTGCGTTTTACACAGGCAGCCCAATTCTGATATTTTTCCTGTTAATTGGCAAAATAAGCTGATCTGATTGGTCAAAAGCCAATGAGTGAAAGAAAATAACCCAGAATTGGTCAGCCTGTGTAAACACAGCCATAGGGACCTGTAAAGTCCACACTGAAGTTGTACAACTGATGTAGGACTACAACGTGTCAGTTAGTTCATTAACAAATAATGACTTCATTTGAATGACATTATTCTGGCTCATCCTTTTTCAAAGCTCTCCTCCAGGCCCCTAGGAGGTGCATGTTTTTTGTTTTTGGTCCTAGAACTAACACCTTAGATTCAACTAATTAACTTTATCATCAAGCCTTTGATTTTTTTTGTATCGGTGTGTTAGTGCTAGGCCATTTTATTTTGTATCTACCTGCCCAGGGACTACAGTTGAAAACTAGCTAGCTGGCTAAATCTGACACCTTTACTGAAATGTTGATTGATGTGCAGCATCCCTGTCAAATACATTTCATAGATTAAATTAAAAGGAATGGAATGTATCTATGTGTCTGTCTATCTGTGTATGTGAATTTGTAAAACATGAGGAAAAAAAAAGTGACCCTCCCCTATACCCCCAAATTACCCTCACTCCTAGGACAGACCACAGCCTTTAGATATGAGTTTTTAGAAACTGTTCGTTGTTTTGTAAACATTACAGGCAAAGTAGCCAGAAGGTTGTGGATTCGCAGACCACCACGGACAATGGTAGGGGTGAAGAAAAAAATAGCTTTTATAAAAGGCATTTCCTGCAATTCTTTGTCATTTTACATGACTGGAGACAAGCAGAATCTATTTTAATACCACAACAGAGCATGACAACGAATGAGCGCACGCTGCAGCACCGGAGACGTTTTGATTTCTATACAGGCTGTTCACCGGAGACGTTTTGATTTCTATACAGGCTGTTCACCGGAGACGTTTTGATTTCTATACAGGCTGTTGTTAAGAAAGAGGATAGTCTAGGTTTTGGAACAGTGCTAAAGTTGTATTTAAACTGTAAAAAATTAAGTACAACAGAACCAGTTACAACTGAACTATTTGATCATCAATGAATTTGCAAAGTCAATGTTTTGTTTCCTTTGTCACACTGGCTGGGGCGGTAGGTGGCTTAGTGGTTAAGAGCGTTGTGCCAGTAACCGAGAGGTTGCTGGTTCTAATCCCCGAGCCGACTAGGTGAAAAATCTGTGGCTGTGCCCTTGAGCAAGGCACTTAACCCTAATTGCTCCTGTAAGTCGCTCTGAATAAGAGCGTCTACTAAATGACTAAACATTTAAAAATTTAAAAACATAGAAAGTTGTAGCACAGCCTCTGAATGTCATAGAGACAAACCAATGATATTCTATATGCAACACAAATCCCTCGTTGTTAGTAGCCTAAAGCGACATTAAAATGAAGGTTGTTTAAGTAAATGAAGCCTACTTTCAGCACCCATGCACTGTCCATCTCCGCGGCTGCCGCTTCATGGGTAAGTTATGGAAATTTATGGTTTATTTCTTTATTTACCTGAATTTAAATCAGGGGAGCCCAACTGAAACCAGTGTCTCATTTGTAATGGTGTCTTGAGGACAAAAATTCCATCAACACAACAACAAAAGACAAAGAGAAACTACCAGACAGCTATAAATACATGACATCAGGTTAGAATAGTCAAAGTTAGAATAGTCAATTGAAACAATTGCACACTTCAGTGGGACTCATTTAACAACAGAGTTTTAAACTGCCCTATCAGCACCTGGGAATCCAGATGGATTCGAATTATCGAATTGGTGATTCGTTTTGTATTCCATAACTGTGGTGCGTTAAAACAAAGGCAGATTTACCAAAAATGTGTAGAGACAAGCGGGACCCCAGAGTTAACCAAACTTGCGAACGGTTTGGTATCTCATGTTGTTATATTTCAACAGGGAAGTAGGTATGTTGGAAGCTTGTGGACAAGAGCTCTGTAAACAAGAAGGGAGTAATGAAGTGATCTATGGGATTTTAGTGAGGACCAGCCAACCTTTTTGATACAGGATGCAGCGATGTGTATTAAAACTATCACCTGTGATAAAGTGAAAGGCGCTATGGTATGTGACGGCATCCAAACTGTCTAAGAGTAGTGGCTGCTGCATTCTGGAAATAAATGGAGTCACCGTGGTCAAGAACTGGAAGGAAAAGTTGACAGCACCATCTGCTTCCTGCTGTTAATAAAAAAGAAGCCCACTTTAAAATCTTAGCTTTTTAACTAGCTCATCAGTATGTTTTTTAAACGTTAGATCTTTATCAACCCAAATGCCCAGATATTTATAAGCGGGAACGCGCTCCATAACAGAGCCACACAATGAGTGAATATGTAGCCCATCTGAAACAGTTTATTCAGTGAATAAGAGAACAACATATTTAGTTTTGCCCGCAATAAGTACGAGTTTTAAATCAACAAGGGCTTCCCCTGTAATGTAACTAAATCAGATTGCAGCTCTAACATAGCTTGGTCAACAGTCGGCGCATAACCGTATAGTCTGCATATAGAAGAATATTACAGGATTTTAATACATAGACCAGTAGTATTTATATAAATTGTAAAGAGAGGTCAATAACTCTGATAAATAGCTTCATTATGGGGCAACAAAACATATTGTTTTTATTCATATCAATTACAGCAGTAGCAAGCTTACCTCCTGTCTTCCTTCTCATGTTCACGTACTCCTTCTCAAACTGAACAGGAAGTAAGTAAGACTAGTCCGCGCACACAGATATTGCATTTTTAAAAAAAAACTTTTTTAAAATGTATTTTTCCGTTAGAAGCCTTTGACTCGCCTCCTGAAGTCCCACGGTACACAGCACATCCATTGATTAGGAAGCACACCAGGGTTTACATCAGCAAGAGCAGGGTAGGACAGGGCTCATGATTGGGATAACCTATCCATTGCACTGTGTAACACTGTATACACCATCCCAGCAGCAGTGCAAAAACTCGGAAAAGGAAGTACATTTTCTTAGAAATGGAACTTGGTGCTGTTCTTCTCCGAGCATTCTCTTCCTATAGCCTTAGGCCTACAGTAGAGGCCATGGATCATGTGATTGAGACCAAGCGAAAGAGCATGACCCTCCCCCATTGTGAACAATTGCGTGCATTTCGACCACTCCCTAATTTCATTAAATCATGAAATACAAAATATAAATCGACTTTTACTATGATAGAATATGAACGTATCGGCTGGATACTTGCCTTAAGTGTATGGAGACTTTACATGACCTAAATATCAATATATAATAGGCTATAAACCTATGAGTATTTTTGGTGAGCCGGTTCATTTGACTCCGTTCACATAAGAGAGCCATCATTTGGCTCCCAAACGGCTCTTCATTTAAAACGCTTAATTGCAAATCTACAATATAAAGGTCAAACGGTAGACTACCATTACGTCAGATAGTGAAATGCGCGTTCAAATACATTTTTACCTGGATAAATTATTAGATCACCTGCTTAAAAAATAAAGTTTATTTTTAACGCACTACAAACATAAGCCTGGAGCAGAATGACGCGCTCTCCCCACTATTTACTGTTTCTGCAGTAAGGATTCACCCTCTTTAGATAATTATTGTGTAACTTATCTGCGGGTGATCGTTGTTTTGAGCTCAAAAAGCACCTCCTGGCTGCATGTAAATCAGGGAGAACAAATTAACGGCTCTTTCACCGATGCAATTCGATTCCCGATGTTCGCCAAAAAGATCCGTTCACAAAGAGCCGTTCTTTCGCGAACGACCCATCACTAGTTGAAATAGGAAATACATGTATAAGGAAGTAGAGGACGTTGTCGTCGAGGAAACATGTTTAAGAGGTTTGTGGCGTTCTTGTACAATTTAATGTAGACTCTATTATTTATTGAGAAGTTATGCTATCATAAAGAGAGAGATGATTTAGGGGGTAAGACATCCGCCAAGTTATTACAATATTGATTTCAGCTTCCGTGAATGATAATTTTGGCTAATTAACATTGGTGTTAGTGATCAGCCTAATCAATAAGATCGAATGTGATGTGATAGGCTACAGGGCTGTGATTATGGGTATTATTGTTATTGGCGATTGACAGCACATTATTGTGATAATTATCCGCGTGAAAGACTGTGGAAACTGCGCACTTTCACTTACTGAAAGAAGACGTGCATCGGAATTATGTAAAGCTGTCCACTAAATAAAATAGTATGTCTCGTCAAGTAAAAGTGACGTGCAACAATGTGCATAGAAACTATTTAAATGTAGGGCTAAATCAAATTTTAAGTTTAAAGCTTTCTGGTGATGGATCAGAAAGGCGGTGGTCCGTTTGGCGCAGGTGCGCTCGATATAATTTACATTTACATTTTTAGTCATTTAGCAGAGGCTCTTATCCAGAGCGACTTACAGTTTATTTTTTCATACTGGCCCCCCTTGGGAATCGAACCCACAACCCTGGCGTTGCAAACGCCATGCTCTACCAACTGAGCTACATCCCTGGCGGCCATTCCCTCCCCTACCCTGGAAGACGCTGGGCCAATTGTGCGCCGCCCCATGGGTCTCCCGGTCACGGCCGGCTACGACAGAGCCTGGATTCGAACCAGGATCTCTAGTGGCACAGCTAGCACTGCGATGCAGTGCCTTAGACCACTGCGCCACTCGGGAGACATTTACCGGCTCACGTACGCGCATTGTTAACCACAGGTTGAATCGGCAGCACACCTTTTCTCTGAATGCAAAACCCCGGTGCCCCGGGCGAGATAAACTGATCGCACCTCAAGGGAACTCAAGCGCTGCATGGGTGTATTCACTAAACCAGGGATGGGCAACTGGCGGGCCGCGACCCACCTTTTGTAGTCCCGCGGACCAATAATAAAAGACGTTGTTTTGGAACTCAGTCTGGGTCTCAACTTGCTGTTGACCGTTAGAATAATAGAACACACGAGGTGCAATTTCGAAATGTGGTTGTGCCTCAGCAGTCACTCAATTAGCCCATGTCAGCTACATTTGTTTTTAGATTGGTAGGTTACTGAATTACAGACCGCGGGTGGGGACCATTGATCGTCAGTTATCATATTAAAAACGGCAAACATTTGCCTCCACCCTTTGGCAAAATGTGTAGAATTGCATGAAATGAGTTAGAAAATTGCGAAATATTCTCTCCGCCCTCATGGCGAAATGTGTAGAATTGCAGGAAATTAGTTAGAAAATTGCGAAATATTCTCTCCGCCCTCATGGCGAAATGTGTAGAATTGCAGGAAATGAACATGAAAACTATTATGGATGTGGGTACGCAGAGACACTGCGGCTCCCCATGATGAGTTCTGTTTTTTTTTGTGGCACCCACCCCCCATCAAAGTTGCATATCCCACCACTAGGGACCTACCAGAATTTGTCCAATAGAAAGTCTAGTTGTTGAAACATTTTGCTACGGTTTGGTACGGTGTTCACTAATGAGTACACCCAAGCTCAGGCACTATCAAATGCACTTGCCAGACAAACAAACTTTTCCATCATTGGACATTTTTCTGCATGAGGTAATTTCCATGTAAAAGGACCCATGAGCACCATGTGTTCATAGGAGAATATCAAATTGGGTATCAAATGAAAGCTAAGAGTCTGTGTTTTAGGGAAATCAGAAGGCATAGATACATTTTTCAACCATTTTCCATCTTAAAGATTATGCATACATTTTCGATGGGACCATCTAGCCAATGAGAGGGCAGATATGTGTGTGAACAACAGGCCATAGAGATAAAGGGACTCATCTTTGTATCTGTGCCATTATAGCATCTGTGACAGCATGGGCAGAGCCATTCAGGCTATCTCCATTTTAAAGTAGCACATTTTCTTCTTCTTCATTGGCTGATTGCTCCCAACTCACAGGAATCCCCATCCAGTTGACTACTTTAAAATGGTGGAAGGCCTCAAGCGCAATGTCCATGCTAAAACCGGTTATATCCCTGATGAGTCCTCTATTTCTATGGCAACAGGCACAACTCCGATGGTTTGTTTACATTTCTACCGGTGTGGCTGGATGGAGTAGGCCTACAGCTCTGTCTAGTGGTTGCGTTGGGGACAACAGTTGTTGACAAATGTAGCATTTTAGCTAAGCCTAACCCTTTTCCTAACCTTAACCTCAGTCTCCTAACCTGCTGTGTTACTTCTCCTAACCTGCTGTGTTAGTTCTCCTAACCTGCTGTGTTAGTTCTCCTAACCTGCTGTGTTACTTCTCCTAACCTGCTGTGTTAGTTCTCCTCCTAACTTGCTGTGTTAGTTCTCCTAACCTGCTGTAATAGTTATCATAACCTGCTGTGTTAGTTCTCCTAACCTGCTGTGTTAGTTCTCCTAATCTGCTGTGTTAGTTCTCCTAACTTGCTGTGTTAGTTCTCCTAACCTGCTGTGATAGTTCTCCTAACCTGCTGTGATAGTTCTCATAACCTGCTGTGTTAGTTCTCCTAACCTGCTGTGATAGTTCTCCTAACCTGCTGTGTTAGTTATCCTCCTAACCTGCTGTGTTAGTTCTCCTCATAACCTGCTGTGTTAGTTCTCCTCCTAACCTGCTGTGTTAGTTCTCCTCCTAACCTGCTGTGTTAGTTCTCCTAACCTGCTGTGTTAGTTATCCTCCTAACCTGCTGTGTTAGTTATCCTCCTAACCTGCTGTGTTAGTTCTCCTCCTAACCTGCTGTGTTAGTTCTCCTCCTAACCTGCTGTGTTAGTTCTCCTAACCTGCTGTGTTAGTTCTCCTCCTAACCTGCTGTGTTAGTTCTCCTCCTAACCTGCTGTGTTAGTTCTCCTCCTAACCTGCTGTGTTAGTTTTCCTCCTAACCTGCTGTGTTAGTTATCCTCCTAACCTGCTGTGTTAGTTCTCCTCCTAACCTGCTGTGTTAGTTCTCCTCCTGACCTGCTGTGTTAGTTATCCTCCTAACCTGCTGTGATAGTTCTCCTAACCTGCTGTGATAGTTCTCCTAACCTGCTGTGTTAGTTCTCCTAACCTGCTGTGTTAGTTCTCCTAACTTGCTGTGTTAGTTCTCCTAACCTGCTGTGATAGTTCTCCTAACCTGCTGTGTTAGTTATCCTCCTAACCTGCTGTGTTAGTTCTCCTAACCTGCTGTGTTAGTTCTCCTAACCTGCTGTGTTAGTTCTCCTAACCTGCTGTGTTAGTTCTCCTAACCTGCTGTGTTAGTTCTCCTCCTAACCTGCTGTGTTTGTTCTCCTCCTAACCTGCTGTGTTAGTTTTCCTCCTAACTTGCTGTGTTAGTTTTCCTCCTAACCTGCTGTGTTAGTTCTCCTCCTAACCTGCTGTGTTAGTTATCCTCCTAACCTGCTGTGTTAGTTCTCCTCCTAACCTGCTGTGTTAGTTCTCCTCCTAACCTGCTGTGTTAGTTCTCCTCCTAACCTGCTGTGATAGTTCTCCTAACCTGCTGTGATAGTACTCCTAACCTGCTGTGTTAGTTCTCCTCCTAACCTGCTGTGTTAGTTCTCCTAACCTGCTGTGTTAGTTCTCCTAACCTGCTGTGTTAGTTCTCCTAACTTGCTGTGATAGTTCTCCTAACCTGCTGTGTTAGTTCTCCTAACCTGCTGTGTTAGTTCTCCTAACCTGCTGTGATAGTTCTCCTAACCTGCTGTGTTAGTTCTCCTAACCTGCTGTGTTAGTTCTCCTAACCTGCTGTGTTAGTTCTCCTAACTTGCTGTGTTAGTTCTCCTAACCTGCTGTGATAGTTCTCCTAACCTGCTGTGTTAGTTCTCCTAACCTACTGTGTTAGTTCCCCTAACCTTCTGTGATAGTTCTCCTAACCTGCTGTATTAGGTCTCCTAACCTGCTGTGTTAGTTCTCCTAACCTGCTGTGACAGTTCTCCTAACCAGCTGTGTTAGTTCTCCTCCTAACCTGCTGTGTTAGTTCTCCTCCTAACATGCTGTGCTAGTTATCCTCCTAACCTGCTGTGTTAGTTCTCTTCCTAACCTGCTGTGTTAGTTCTCCTAACCTGATGTTATTCTCATAACCTGCTGTGTTCATTCTCAAAACCTGCTGTGTTAGTTCTCCTCCTAACCTGCTGTGTTAGTTCTCCTCCTAACCTGCTGTGTTAGTTCTCCTCCTAACCTGCTGTGTTAGTTCTCCTCCTAACCTGCTGTGTTAGTTCTCCTAACCTGCTGTGTTAGTTCTCCTCCTAACCTGCTGTGTTAGTTCTCCTCCCTAACCTGCTGTGTTAGTTCTCCCAACCTGCTGTGTTAGTTCTCCTCCTAACCTGCTGTGTTAGTTATCCTCCTAACCTGCTGTGTTAGTTCTCCTAACCTGCTGTGTTCATTCTCCTAACCTGCTGTGTTCATTCTCCTAACCTGCTGTGTTAGTTATCCTAACCTGCTGTGTTAGTTCTCCTCCTAACCTGCTGTGTTAGTTCTCCTCCTAACCTGCTGTGTTAGTTCTCCTCCTAACCTGCTGTGTTAGTTCTCCTAACCTGCTGTGTTAGTTCTCCTCCTAACCTGCTGTGTTAGTTCTCCTCCTAACCTGCTGTGTTAGTTCTCCTAACCTGCTGTGTTAGTTCTCTTCCTAACCTGCTGTGTTAGTTCTCCTAACCTGCTATGTTAGTTCTCCTAACCTGCTGTGTTAGTTCTCCTAACCTGCTGTGTTAGTTCTCCTAACCTGCTGTGTTAGTTATCCTCCTAACCTGCTGTGTTAGTTCTCCTAACCTGCTGTGTTAGTTCTCCTAACCTGCTGTGTTAGTTCTCCTAATCTGCTGTGTTAGTTATCCTCCTAACCTGCTGTGATAGTTCTCCTAACCTGCTGTGATAGTTCTCCTAACCTGCTGTGTTAGTTCTCCTAACCTGCTGTGTTAGTTCTCCTAACCTAATGTGTTAGTTCTCCTAACTTGCTGTGTTAGTTCTCCTAACCTGCTGTGTTAGTTATCCTCCTAACCTGCTGTGTTAGTTCTCCTAACCTGCTGTGTTAGTTCTCCTAACCTGCTGTGTTAGTTCTCCTAACCTGCTGTGTTAGTTCTCCTAACCTGCTGTGTTAGTTCTCCTCCTAACCTGCTGTGTTAGTTCTCCTCCTAACCTGCTGTGTTAGTTTTCCTCCTAACCTGCTGTGTTAGTTTTCCTCCCTAACCTGCTGTGTTAGTTCTCCTCCTAACCTGCTGTGTTAGTTCTCCTCCTAACCTGCTGTGTTAGTTCTCCTCCTAACCTGCTGTGTTAGTTCTCCTCCTAACCTGCTGTGTTAGTTCTCCTCCTAACCTGCTGTGATAGTTCTCCTAACCTGCTGTGATAGTACTCCTAACCTGCTGTGTTAGTTCTCCTCCTAACCTGCTGTGTTAGTTCTCCTAACCTGCTGTGTTAGTTCTCCTAACCTGCTGTGTTAGTTCTTCTAAATTGCTGTGTTAGTTCCCTAACCTGCTGTGTTAGTTATCCTAACCTGCTGTGATAGTTCTCCTAACCTGCTGTGTTAGTTCTCCTAACCTGCTGTGTTAGTTCTCCTAACCTGCTGTGATAGTTCTCCTAACCTGCTGTGTTAGTTCTCCTAACCTGCTGTGTTAGTTCTCCTAACCTGCTTTGTTAGTTCTCCTAACTTGCTATGTTAGTTCTCCTAACCTGCTGTGTTAGTTCTCCTAACCTGCTGTGTTAGTTCTCCTAACCTGCTGTGTTAGTTCTCCTAACCTGCTGTGTTAGTTATCCTCCTAACCTGCTGTGTTAGTTCTCCTAACCTGCTGTGTTAGTTCTCCTAACCTGCTGTGTTAGTTCTCATAATCTGCTGTGTTAGTTCTCCTCCTAACCTGCTGTGATAGTTCTCCTAACCTGCTGTGATAGTTCTCCTAACCTGCTGTGTTAGTTCTCCTAACCTAATGTGTTAGTTCTCCTAACCTAATGTGTTAGTTCTCCTAACTTGCTGTGTTAGTTCTCCTAACCTGCTGTGTTAGTTATCCTCCTAACCTGCTGTGTTAGTTCTCCTAACCTGCTGTGTTAGTTCTCCTAACCTGCTGTGTTAGTTCTCCTAACCTGCTGTGTTAGTTCTCCTCCTAACCTGCTGTGTTAGTTCTCCTCCTAACCTGCTGTGTTAGTTTTCCTCCTAACCTGCTGTGTTAGTTTTCCTCCTAACCTGCTGTGTTAGTTCTCCTCCTAACCTGCTGTGTTAGTTCTCCTCCTAACCTGCTGTGTTAGTTCTCCTCCTAACCTGCTGTGTTAGTTCTCCTCCTAACCTGCTGTGTTAGTTATCCTCCTAACCTGCTGTGTTAGTTCTCCTCCTAACCTGCTGTGTTAGTTCTCCTCCTAACCTGCTGTGTTAGTTCTCCTCCTAACCTGCTGTGATAGTTCTCCTAACCTGCTGTGATAGTACTCCTAACCTGCTGTGTTAGTTCTCCTCCCTAACCTGCTGTGTTAGTTCTCCTAACCTGCTGTGTTAGTTCTCCTAACCTGCTGTGTTAGTTCTCCTAACTTGCTGTGATAGTTCTCCTAACCTGCTGTGTTAGTTCTCCTAACCTGCTGTGTTAGTTCTCCTAACCTGCTGTGATAGTTCTCCTAACCTGCTGTGATAGTTCTCCTAACCTGCTGTGTTAGTTCTCCTAACCTGCTGTGTTAGTTATCCTAACCTGCTGTGTTAGTTCTCCTAACTTGCTGTGTTAGTTCTCCTAACCTGCTGTGATAGTTCTCCTAACCTGCTGTGTTAGTTCTCCTAACCTACTGTGATAGTTCCCCTAACCTGCTGTATTAGTTCTCCTAACCTGCTGTGTTAGTTCTCCTAACCTGCTGTGACAGTTCTCCTAACCAGCTGTGTTAGTTCTCCTCCTAACCTGCTGTGTTAGTTCTCCTCCTAACATGCTGTGCTAGTTATCCTCCTAACCTGCTGTGTTAGTTCTCTTCCTAACCTGCTGTGTTAGTTCTCCTAACCTGATGTTATTCTCATAACCTGCTGTGTTCATTCTCAAAACCTGCTGTGTTAGTTCTCCTCCTAACCTGCTGTGTTAGTTCTCCTCCTAACCTGCTGTGTTAGTTCTCCTCCTAACCTGCTGTGTTAGTTCTCCTCCTAACCTGCTGTGTTAGTTCTCCTAACCTGCTGTGTTAGTTCTCCTCCTAACCTGCTGTGTTAGTTCTCCTCCTAACCTGCTGTGTTAGTTCTCCTAACCTGCTGTGTTAGTTATCCTCCTAACCTGCTGTGTTAGTTCTCCTAACCTGCTGTGTTAGTTCTCCTAACCTGCTGTGTTAGTTCTCCTAATCTGCTGTGTTAGTTATCCTCCTAACCTGCTGTGATAGTTCTCCTAACCTGCTGTGATAGTTCTCCTAACCTGCTGTGTTAGTTCTCCTAACCTGCTGTGTTAGTTCTCCTAACCTAATGTGTTAGTTCTCCTAACTTGCTGTGTTAGTTCTCCTAACCTGCTGTGTTAGTTATCCTCCTAACCTGCTGTGTTAGTTCTCCTAACCTGCTGTGTTAGTTCTCCTAACCTGCTGTGTTAGTTCTCCTAACCTGCTGTGTTAGTTCTCCTAACCTGCTGTGTTAGTTCTCCTCCTAACCTGCTGTGTTAGTTCTCCTCCTAACCTGCTGTGTTAGTTTTCCTCCTAACCTGCTGTGTTAGTTTTCCTCCTAACCTGCTGTGTTAGTTCTCCTCCTAACCTGCTGTGTTAGTTCTCCTCCTAACCTGCTGTGTTAGTTCTCCTCCTAACCTGCTGTGTTAGTTCTCCTCCTAACCTGCTGTGTTAGTTCTCCTCCTAACCTGCTGTGATAGTTCTACTAACCTGCTGTGATAGTACTCCTAACCTGCTGTGTTAGTTCTCCTCCTAACCTGCTGTGTTAGTTCTCCTAACCTGCTGTGTTAGTTCTCCTAACCTGCTGTGTTAGTTCTTCTAAATTGCTGTGTTAGTTCCCTAACCTGCTGTGTTAGTTATCCTAACCTGCTGTGATAGTTCTCCTAACCTGCTGTGTTAGTTCTCCTAACCTGCTGTGTTAGTTCTCCTAACCTGCTGTGATAGTTCTCCTAACCTGCTGTGTTAGTTCTCCTAACCTGCTGTGTTAGTTCTCCTAACCTGCTTTGTTAGTTCTCCTAACTTGCTATGTTAGTTCTCCTAACCTGCTGTGTTAGTTCTCCTAACCTGCTGTGTTAGTTCTCCTAACCTGCTGTGTTAGTTCTCCTAACCTGCTGTGTTAGTTATCCTCCTAACCTGCTGTGTTAGTTCTCCTAACCTGCTGTGTTAGTTCTCCTAACCTGCTGTGTTAGTTCTCCTAATCTGCTGTGTTAGTTCTCCTCCTAACCTGCTGTGATAGTTCTCCTAACCTGCTGTGATAGTTCTCCTAACCTGCTGTGTTAGTTCTCCTAACCTAATGTGTTAGTTCTCCTAACCTAATGTGTTAGTTCTCCTAACTTGCTGTGTTAGTTCTCCTAACCTGCTGTGTTAGTTATCCTCCTAACCTGCTGTGTTAGTTCTCCTAACCTGCTGTGTTAGTTCTCCTAACCTGCTGTGTTAGTTCTCCTAACCTGCTGTGTTAGTTCTCCTCCCCTAACCTGCTGTGTTAGTTCTCCTCCTAACCTGCTGTGTTAGTTTTCCTCCTAACCTGCTGTGTTAGTTTTCCTCCTAACCTGCTGTGTTAGTTCTCCTCCTAACCTGCTGTGTTAGTTCTCCTCCTAACCTGCTGTGTTAGTTCTCCTCCTAACCTGCTGTGTTAGTTCTCCTCCTAACCTGCTGTGTTAGTTATCCTCCTAACCTGCTGTGTTAGTTCTCCTCCTAACCTGCTGTGTTAGTTCTCCTCCCTAACCTGCTGTGTTAGTTCTCCTCCTAACCTGCTGTGATAGTTCTCCTAACCTGCTGTGATAGTACTCCTAACCTGCTGTGTTAGTTCTCCTCCTAACCTGCTGTGTTAGTTCTCCTAACCTGCTGTGTTAGTTCTCCTAACCTGCTGTGTTAGTTCTCCTAACTTGCTGTGATAGTTCTCCTAACCTGCTGTGTTAGTTCTCCTAACCTGCTGTGTTAGTTCTCCTAACCTGCTGTGATAGTTCTCCTAACCTGCTGTGTTAGTTCTCCTAACCTGCTGTGTTAGTTATCCTAACCTGCTGTGTTAGTTCTCCTAACTTGCTGTGTTAGTTCTCCTAACCTGCTGTGATAGTTCTCCTAACCTGCTGTGTTAGTTCTCCTAACCTACTGTGATAGTTCCCCTAACCTTCTGTGATAGTTCTCCTAACCTGCTGTATTAGTTCTCCTAACCTGCTGTGTTAGTTCTCCTAACCTGCTGTGACAGTTCTCCTAACCAGCTGTGTTAGTTCTCCTCCTAACCTGCTGTGTTAGTTCTCCTCCTAACATGCTGTGCTAGTTATCCTCCTAACCTGCTGTGTTAGTTCTCTTCCTAACCTGCTGTGTTAGTTCTCCTAACCTGATGTTATTCTCATAACCTGCTGTGTTCATTCTCAAAACCTGCTGTGTTAGTTCTCCTCCTAACCTGCTGTGTTAGTTCTCCTCTGTTACGAACCCCGTGGCTCTAAACGTCTAGGGTGGATGGACATGAGACCCGTAACATAAATTATGCAAATTATAAGTGTGACCTGGAACAGCGAGAACCAAAAATGACACAACAACCGTGAACTACCGTCAAACATAAATGGTTTATTACTAAACACACGGTAAAGGTTTGGGAAAAAGGGCTGAGCAGGACCCAAGAAATGAAACAATAGTGTAAAACCCCCTAAACTGATCTAGCCTGCCTAAAGAACCGCTAGGCTACTGCTACCATACAAAAGTACAGTGGGTGGTCCGCTCAGGTCTAACTAGTGTTTTTAGACAGATTTCTTCCTACGGGTAATGTACGCCCAAGGGCAACTAGCTTAAACTCCCCTTTTCCCAGAAACACACCAAGCTACAAAACAGGGTAATCAGCAATAAAGTACGTACACAATACACAGGACACAACAGTATCCAAACTCACATAAAGAAATGGCTTCTAACAAAGTTACCAATAGGGTAACCAACAACTTAGTGAGTACACAACACACAGGACACCACCGTGTCCATACTCACATATGGCAAAAATCTCTCTCTCTTGCAACAAACACAAGTCTGGTTTTTATAAAATGGGATGTGTGATTGAACAAACGAGTAACAGGTGGTGCAATTCACAGGAATGTTCACTGATTGGTCCAATCAGCAGACACCTCAACGACCACCAATCAGGAACATACAGGACACCTGTGATTAGGGCAGAAAGAGTAGAAACACACAAAAACACAGGATACCTGTATCCGTAACACTCCCCACCCTTAAAAGAGCAAACCACAATGGTTTGCGACACACGTACTATCACAACACCCAAATTCACAAATCATCCTGCCGGGATAACAAAAAAAACCTAGATCATTACACACGAGACAAAGCATCTGCCAACACATTATCCAACCCCTTTTTGTGGCGGATCTCCAAATTATAATTTTGCACGACAAGTGCCCAACGCATAAGGCGTTGGTTCTGGTTGTACATCCGGTGGAGAAAAACTAAGGGGTTATGGTCAGTATACACTATTACTGGTAATGCACTGGAACCAACATAAACTTCAAAGTACTGCAGAGCTAACAACAAAGCTAGAGCTTCTTGTTCAATGGTGGAATAGTTTGTCTGACATTTGTTAAATTTCCGTGAAAAATAACAGACAGGATGGTCCACTCCACTCTGGTCTTGCTGCAGTAGAACAGCACCAGCACCTCTGGCACTTGCATCTACCTCCAGTTTAAACGGCCGCTCAAAATCTGGCGCAGCAAGAACAGGAGTACTACACAAGAGTGCTTTAGCAGTGTTGAAAGCAGTACAACAATCTTCAGACCATACAAATTTTCTCGCCGGACTGAGCAAATCCGTTAATGGAGCAACTACCGCAGAGAAATTTTTACAGAAACTACGGTAGTAGCCAACCATCCCTAAAAAACGGCGTAGCTCTCTTCTGGTGGTAGGTGCGGGAAATGCGTTTATAGCTGAGACCTTGGCATCTACAGGGCGCACCTGACCATGGCCGACCTGTTTACCCAGATAAGTAACAGTGGCCTTCCCAAACTCGCACTTTGCTAAGTTCAGGGTTAGAGAAGCGGTTGCTAGACGTTCACACACTACCCTTAGAGTGTTAACATGATCAGACCACTCAGTTGAATAAATTACCAGATCATCAAGGTAAGCACTACAATTAGGAACTCCAGCCAATACTGTGTTAACCAGGCGTTGGAAAGTGGCTGGTGCGTTCCGCATCCCAAATGCCATGACAGCATATTGTAGGAAGTGATCTGGGGTCACAAATGCAGAGATGTCGGAGGCACGTGGGGTTAACGGCACCTGCCAGTAACCTTTTAGAAGATCTAATTTGGTTACATAAGTAGCAGCACCAACAGTATCAATACAGTCATCCAGTCTGGGTAACGGGAACGAGTCGGGCACTGTGACCGCATTGACTTTCCGATAGTCCGTACATAATCTGGATGTCCCATCAGGTTTAGGAACCAGAATGCACGGAGAACTCCAAGGACTTGAACTTGGCATAGCCAGGTTATTCTCCAGCAAATAACCGACCTCACCCCTCATTATCTTTCTCTTAGCGACGTTGACACGATACGGATGTTGCTTGATAGGTGCAGCGTTTCCAACATTAATGTCATGTTCTAACACATTAGTACATGTAGGAACATCATTAAAAAGACATGGAAAGCTGTGTAATAGTCTCACAATATCATCTGACTGTCTGTCCGTTAAATGAATCAGGCTTGACGGGAGAGACAGCAGCATCTCTGAATTGGGCAATCTAGCACACTGCTGCTGAGTATTGCGCAACTCCAAACCATCTCCGTCCACATCATTAACATGACCTCCCACTACAGCCGTAGCAGCAACAGAGACAGCCGACTCGGCCAGTTTCTCTGGACTGTCTACCTGAGTGACGGGTCTGGTGTGGTATGTCTTCAACATGTTAACGTGGCACACACGAGATTGGCGTTTTCTATCAGGAGTCTGTATCACATAGTCAGTTTCAGTTAGTTTCTTTTCAATGACATAAGGCCCAGAGAAACGTGCTGACAATGACGCTCCTGGCACAGGCAACAACACAAGAACTCGGTCACCTGGCTGCAGTGAACGAGAAACCGCCTGTGTGTCATAGTGTCGTTTCATTCGTTTCTGTGAGGAAGACAGCGCTTCCTTTGCTAGAGCGCAGGCAGTATGTAGGCGCTCACGAAAGCGACTAACGTAGTCCAACACATTTTCTTTCACACACAACCCTTGTGACAAAAACTGATCCTTAAGGACTTTCATAGGTCCTCTCATGGTGTGTCCAAACACCAGTTCAGCTGGGCTGAACCCTAGGGATTCCTGTACTGTCTCACGGACAGCAAACAATACTAGAGGAACTCCCTCATCCCAATCTTTCTCAGATTCCAAGCAATATTTACGGAGCATAGACTTCAGGGTCTGATGCCAACGTTCAAGCGCACCCTGAGACTCTGGGTGATATGCGCTTGACACACGGTGTGTAACTGACAAGGATTTTAACACTTGTTTGAAAAGTTTAGAAAGGAAATTCGTACCCTGATCAGTTTGTATCACCTTAGGTAATCCAAAAGTTGAGAAGAATTTGATCAACGCTTTACTCACCACTGGAGCAGTAATCCTTCGCAGAGGAATGGCCTCTGGGTACCTGGTGGCCACACACATAATTGTCAACATAAACTGGTTACCAGATTTTGTCTTCGGTAATGGTCCAACACAATCAACCATCACATGTTCGAATGGTTCACCTATGGCCGGTATGGGACAAAGAGGCGCGGGGGAAATAACCTGGTTCGGTTTCCCAACTACTTGACAGGTGTGGCAAGTCCGACAGAACTGAGCCACATCTTGCTTTAAGCCAGGCCAAAAGAAATGTCGCAAAACTCGATCATACGTCTTGGTGACTCCCAGATGTCCGGACCACTGGTGATCATGAGCGAGGGATAAAACATTTTGTCGAAAGGCTGTAGGAATCACTATTTGGTAAACAGCATTCCAATCTCCGCCAGCGTCAACATGGGATGTCCATTTACGCATGAGGAGATTACCATCAATGAAGTATGCCATGTTTTCCTTCTTTAGCTCGTCCTCTGAGACAACACTAGAAAAACATTTAGCCAGGCTACTGTCAACCTGTTGGTTAGCGATCAGCTGCTCACGAGTAACTGGTAACTGTATTGCCTCAGCAACAAGTTCCACATCCTTCTTCCTTTCTCTGGGCTGTTGGTCAGACTGCACCAGCTTACCAGAGGTAGCACCCGAACTATCCTCTGGGTCACACTCTCTGAATAGAATCGTGTTCGACAAATCTATCACTTCACCCACTTGTCGTGCTTGAGCACGTGTGACAGCACAAGCGGGAACACATCTGGATAACCTTGTGCCAGCTCCTCAGAGAGAGACTGGTCACTTTTATCCAATACCTCCAATACGGGTATCACCTTTCCTCCGGCAATATCGTTGCCCATTATAAATGTCACACCTTTTACTGGCAACCTAGGACGTACGCCAACTCTGAACAATCCACTGACTAATTCAGAGTGTACGTTCACAAAGTGCAATGGCACTGGGACGAAACCCATTTCAATTCCTTGTACTAACACACTGGAACCACAATATGTATTACTGGACAAGGGCAACACATCAGCGAGTATGAACGACTGCGCCCGCACCAGTATCTCTGAGGATTCTAACTGGACGCTGAGACGCTTCATCATCTGATATAGAAACAAACCCCTCAAAAATGAACGGTTCATAACTGTGATCTGGGACAGGGACTTTCAAACCACATTCACTATGAGGCTTCTGTCTTGATTCTGGCCTTACAACCGTATCGAATCAGCCCAACACCCGTTGGCGGCCTGGCGTGCTGAGGCATCCCCGGTTTGCGTTTAAGCAAAAGCAATCACTAACCAAATGTCCCACCTTATGACAATAGAAACAGTGACGCACATCTTTTGGGCGTGCTGGATGTACTGCTGGTCGACTAGGACTAAAAGTTAGCAACTCCGCAGCCCTGCTCTCCGTACGAGCCGAAAACACGCTCTTATGCGTCAACACAAACTCGTCTGCCAACACAGACGCTTCCGACAGTGAGGATACTTTCTGTTCGTTCAGATAAACTACAATGCGTTCCGGTAAGCAATTTTTAAACTCTTCTAACAAGATTAACTCCCGTAGAGAGTTAAAATCAGTTACCTTACTAGCACTGTGCCATTTGTCAAACAGATTTCCTTTGTCTCTAGCAAACTCCACATAAGTCTGAGTAGGATACTTTTTATGAGACCTAAATCTCTGTCGATATGCCTCAGGAACAAGCTCATAGGCACGAAGAACAGTAGCTTTGACCACCTCATAATTCAAACTGTCTTCAAGAGGTAGCGCTGCCAGAACCTCTTGGGCTTTACCTGTTAGCTTACACTGAAGTAATAGGCACCATACCTCGTCGGGCCATTTCAATGCTACCGCTATACGTTCAAAAACACTGAAATAGGAATCAACCTCTGACTCCCTGAACACAGGTACCAAGGTGATCTGCCTACTAATATCAAACGTAGCAGATGACACAGCTGGTGAGGATGGCTCACTAGCAGGCATAGTATTAGCAGAGACTAACCTCGCTGTTTCTGCCTCTAGTTCCATTTTACGCATCGCCAGTTCTTGATCAAGCCTACGCGTCTCCAGTTCTTGATCAAGCCTACGCGTCTCCAGTTCCATCTTACGCGTCTCCTGTTCTATCTTACGCGTCTCCTGTTCTGCCTCTAGCTCCATTTTACGCATCTCCAGCTTGTCTTGCCTGATTTGTGCCCGCTCTTCCGCCTCTATTTGGAGCCGTGTCGAGCGGACATCCATCCTGGCATCACTGTCAGTCAGTGGGGAGAGGGGGTCATAACGGGGCAATGTGGCTGGAGCCTTAGTCTCGTCCTCAGACACTGATGGGCTTACAGAAACATCAACCACATCCCCTACAGGAGCAGCAGACTCAGGCGGCGGTAACTCAAGCACTCGCTCGTTTAACAATATCGCTAGCACTACTTCCCCTAACTTCTGCTTTCACTATACCCCTCGGTATGGGTACAGAAAAGTGGTCAGCCAAAGCCTGTAGATCCACTCTACGACAATTCTCAAAAATCTCCCACGTAGGGTTTTCCAAAAATGCTTCCAAATCAAAAGTAGCCATCCTACTAGCAACACGAGCCGTCGACTACTGAACACACACAAAAACAGGTAGTACAGCTGCCAAGCTCAACACTGAACCAGACACTTACTAATTTGCACGAGTAGCATGGGATAGATCCCCGGACCGAACCCCCACTTTATGTTACGAACCCCGTGGCTCTAAACGTCTAGGGTGGATGGACATGAGACCCGTAACATAAATTATGCAAATTATAAGTGTGACCTGGAACAGCGAGAACCAAAAATGACACAACAACCGTGAACTACCGTCAAACATAAATGGTTTATTACTAAACACACGGTAAAGGTTTGGGAAAAAGGGCTGAGCAGGACCCAAGAAATGAAACAATAGTGTAAAACCCCCTAAACTGATCTAGCCTGCCTAAAGAACCGCTAGGCTACTGCTAGTCATACAAAAGTACAGTGGGTGGTCCGCTCAGGTCTAACTAGTGTTTTTAGACAGATTTCTTCCTACGGGTAATGTACGCCCAAGGGCAACTAGCTTAAACTCCCCTTTTCCCAGAAACACACCAAGCTACAAAACAGGGTAATCAGCAATAAAGTACGTACACAATACACAGGACACAACAGTATCCAAACTCACATAAAGAAATGGCTTCTAACAAAGTTACCAATAGGGTAACCAACAACTTAGTGAGTACACAACACACAGGACACCACCGTGTCCATACTCACATATGGCAAAAATCTCTCTCTCTTGCAACAAACACAAGTCTGGTTTTTATAAAATGGGATGTGTGATTGAACAAACGAGTAACAGGTGGTGCAATTCACAGGAATGTTCACTGATTGGTCCAATCAGCAGACACCTCAACGACCACCAACCAGGAACATACAGGACACCTGTGATTAGGGCAGAAAGAGTAGAAACACACAAAAACACAGGATACCTGTATCCGTAACATCCTCCTAACCTGCTGTGTTAGTTCTCCTCCTAACCTGCTGTGTTAGTTCTCCTCCTAACCTGCTGTGTTAGTTCTCCTAACCTGCTGTGTTAGTTCTCCTCCTAACCTGCTGTGTTAGTTCTCCTCCTAACCTGCTGTGTTAGTTCTCCTAACCTGCTGTGTTAGTTCTCCTCCTAACCTGCTGTGTTAGTTATCCTCCTAACCTGCTGTGTTAGTTCTCCTAACCTGCTGTGTTCATTCTCCTAACCTGCTGTGTTCATTCTCCTAACCTGCTGTGTTAGTTATCCTAACCTGCTGTGTTAGTTCTCCTCCTAACCTGCTGTGTTAGTTCTCCTCCTAACCTGCTGTGTTAGTTCTCCTCCTAACCTGCTGTGTTAGTTCTCCTCCTAACCTGCTGTGATAGTTCTCCTAACCTGCTGTGATAGTACTCCTAACCTGCTGTGTTAGTTCTCCTCCTAACCTGCGGTGTTAGTTCTCCTAACCTGCTGTGTTAGTTCTCCTAACCTGCTGTGTTAGTTCTTCTAAATTGCTGTGTTAGTTCCCTAACCTGCTGTGTTAGTTATCCTAACCTGCTGTGATAGTTCTCCTAACCTGCTGTGTTAGTTCTCCTAACCTGCTGTGTTAGTTCTCCTAACCTGCTGTGATAGTTCTCCTAACCTGCTGTGTTAGTTCTCCTAACCTGCTGTGTTAGTTCTCCTCCTAACCTGCTGTGTTAGTTCTCCTCCTAACCTGCTGTGTTAGTTCTCCTCCTAACCTGCTGTGTTAGTTCTCCTCCTAACCTGCTGTGTTAGTTCTCCTCCTAACCTGCTGTGATAGTTCTCCTAACCTGCTGTGATAGTACTCCTAACCTGCTGTGTTAGTTCTCCTCCTAACCTGCTGTGTTAGTTCTCCTAACCTGCTGTGTTAGTTCTCCTAACCTGCTGTGTTAGTTCTTCTAAATTGCTGTGTTAGTTCCCTAACCTGCTGTGTTAGTTATCCTAACCTGCTGTGATAGTTCTCCTAACCTGCTGTGTTAGTTCTCCTAACCTGCTGTGTTAGTTCTCCTAACCTGCTGTGATAGTTCTCCTAACCTGCTGTGTTAGTTCTCCTAACCTGCTGTGTTAGTTCTCCTAACCTGCTTTGTTAGTTCTCCTAACTTGCTATGTTAGTTCTCCTAACCTGCTGTGTTAGTTCTCCTAACCTGCTGTGTTAGTTCTCCTAACCTGCTGTGTTAGTTATCCTCCTAACCTGCTGTGTTAGTTCTCCTAACCTGCTGTGTTAGTTCTCCTAACCTGCTGTGTTAGTTCTCCTAACCTGCTGTGATAGTTCTCCTAACCTGCTGTGTTAGTTCTCCTAACCTGCTGTGTTAGTTCTCCTAACCTGCTTTGTTAGTTCTCCTAACTTGCTATGTTAGTTCTCCTAACCTGCTGTGTTAGTTCTCCTAACCTGCTGTGTTAGTTCTCCTAACCTGCTGTGTTAGTTATCCACCTAACCTGCTGTGTTAGTTCTCCTAACCTGCTGTGTTAGTTCTCCTAACCTGCTGTGTTAGTTCTCCTAATCTGCTGTGTTAGTTCTCCTCCTAACCTGCTGTGATAGTTCTCCTAACCTGCTGTGATAGTTCTCCTAACCTGCTGTGCTAGTTCTCCTAACCTAATGTGTTAGTTCTCCTAACCTAATGTGTTAGTTCTCCTAACTTGCTGTGTTAGTTCTCCTAACCTGCTGTGTTAGTTATCCTCCTAACCTGCTGTGTTAGTTCTCCTAACCTGCTGTGTTAGTTCTCCTAACCTGCTGTGTTAGTTCTCCTAACCTGCTGTGTTAGTTCTCCTCCTAACCTGCTGTGTTAGTTCTCCTCCTAACCTGCTGTGTTAGTTTTCCTCCTAACCTGCTGTGTTAGTTTTCCTCCTAACCTGCTGTGTTAGTTCTCCTCCTAACCTGCTGTGTTAGTTCTCCTCCTAACCTGCTGTGTTAGTTCTCCTCCTAACCTGCTGTGTTAGTTATCCTCCTAACCTGCTGTGTTAGTTCTCCTCCTAACCTGCTGTGTTAGTTCTCCTCCTAACCTGCTGTGTTAGTTCTCCTCCTAACCTGCTGTGATAGTTCTCCTAACCTGCTGTGATAGTACTCCTAACCTGCTGTGTTAGTTCTCCTCCTAACCTGCTGTGTTAGTTCTCCTAACCTGCTGTGTTAGTTATCCTAACCTGCTGTGTTAGTTCTCCTAACTTGCTGTGATAGTTCTCCTAACCTGCTGTGTTAGTTCTCCTAACCTGCTGTGTTAGTTCTCCTAACCTGCTGTGATAGTTCTCCTAACCTGCTGTGTTAGTTCTCCTAACCTGCTGTGTTAGTTCTCCTAACCTGCTGTGTTAGTTCTCCTAACTTGCTGTGTTAGTTCTCCTAACCTGCTGTGATAGTTCTCCTAACCTGCTGTGTTAGTTCTCCTAACCTACTGTGTTAGTTCCCCTAACCTTCTGTGATAGTTCTCCTAACCTGCTGTATTAGTTCTCCTAACCTGCTGTGTTAGTTCTCCTAACCTGCTGTGACAGTTCTCCTAACCAGCTGTGTTAGTTCTCCTCCTAACCTGCTGTGTTAGTTCTCCTCCTAACATGCTGTGCTAGTTATCCTCCTAACCTGCTGTGTTAGTTCTCTTCCTAACCTGCTGTGTTAGTTCTCCTAACCTGATGTTATTCTCATAACCTGCTGTGTTCATTCTCAAAACCTGCTGTGTTAGTTCTCCTCCTAACCTGCTGTGTTAGTTCTCCTCCTAACCTGCTGTGTTAGTTCTCCTCCTAACCTGCTGTGTTAGTTCTCCTCCTAACCTGCTGTGTTAGTTCTCCTAACCTGCTGTGTTAGTTCTCCTAACCTGCTGTGTTAGTTCTCCTCCTAACCTGCTGTGTTAGTTCTCCTCCTAACCTGCTGTTTTAGTTCTCCTAACCTGCTGTGTTAGTTCTCCTCCTAACCTGCTGTGTTAGTTATCCTCCTAACCTGCTGTGTTAGTTCTCCTAACCTGCTGTGTTCATTCTCCTAACCTGCTGTGTTCATCCTCCTAACCTGCTGTGTTAGTTATCCTAACCTGCTGTGTTAGTTCTCCTCCTAACCTGCTGTGTTAGTTCTCCTCCTAACCTGCTGTGTTAGTTCTCCTCCTAACCTGCTGTGTTAGTTCTCCTCCTAACCTGCTGTGATAGTTCTCCTAACCTGCTGTGATAGTACTCCTAACCTGCTGTGTTAGTTCTCCTCCTAACCTTTGGTGTTAGTTCTCCTAACCTGCTGTGTTAGTTCTCCTAACCTGCTGTGTTAGTTCTTCTAAATTGCTGTGTTAGTTCCCTAACCTGCTGTGTTAGTTATCCTAACCTGCTGTGATAGTTCTCCTAACCTGCTGTGTTAGTTCTCCTAACCTGCTGTGTTAGTTCTCCTAACCTGCTGTGATAGTTCTCCTAACCTGCTGTGTTAGTTCTCCTAACCTGCTGTGTTAGTTCTCCTAACCTGCTTTGTTAGTTCTCCTAACTTGCTGTGTTAGTTCTCCTAACCTGCTGTGTTAGTTCCCCTAACCTTCTGTGATAGTTCTCCTAACCTGCTGTATTAGTTCTCCTATCCTGCTGTGTTAGTTCTCCTAACCTGCTGTGACAGTTCTCCTAACCAGCTGTGTTAGTTCTCCTCCTAACCTGCTGTGTTAGTTCTCCTCCTAACCTGCTGTGCTAGTTATCCTCCTAACCTGCTGTGTTAGTTCTCTTCCTAACCTGCTGTGTTAGTTCTCCTAACCTGATGTTATTCTAATAACCTGCTTTGTTCATTCTCAAAACCTGCTGTGTTAGTTCTCCTCCTAACCTGCTGTGTTAGTTCTCCTCCTAACCTGCTGTGTTAGTTCTCCTCCTAACCTGCTGTGTTAGTTCTCCTCCTAACCTGCTGTGTTAGTTCTCCTAACCTGCTGTGTTAGTTCTCCTCCTAACCTGCTGTGTTAGTTCTCCTCCTAACCTGCTGTGTTAGTTCTCCTAACCTGCTGTGTTAGTTCTCCTCCTAACCTGCTGTGTTAGTTATCCTCCTAACCTGCTGTGTTAGTTCTCCTAACCTGCTGTGTTCATTCTCCTAACCTGCAGTTTTCATTCTCCTAACCTGCTGTGTTAGTTATCCTAACCTGCTGTGTTAGTTCTCCTCCTAACCTGCTGTGTTAGTTCTCCTCCTAACCTGCTGTGTTAGTTCTCCTCCTAACCTGCTGTGTTAGTTCTCCTAACCTGCTGTGTTAGTTCTCCTCCTAACCTGCTGTGTTAGTTCTCCTCCTAACCTGCTGTGTTAGTTCTCCTAACCTGCTGTGTTAGTTCTCTTCCTAACCTGCTGTGTTAGTTCTCCTAACCTGCTATGTTAGTTCTCCTAACCTGCTGTGTTAGTTCTCCTAACCTGCTGTGTTAGTTCTCCTAACCTGCTGTGTTAGTTATCCTCCTAACCTGCTGTGTTAGTTCTCCTAACCTGCTGTGTTAGTTCTCCTAACCTGCTGTGTTAGTTCTCCTAATCTGCTGTGTTAGTTCTCCTCCTAACCTGCTGTGATAGTTCTCCTAACCTGCTTTGATAGTTATCCTAACCTGCTGTGTTAGTTCTCCTAACCTAATGTGTTAGTTCTCCTAACTTGCTGTGTTAGTTCTCCTAACCTGCTGTGATAGTTCTCCTAACCTGCTGTGTTAGTTATCCTCCTAACCTGCTGTGTTAGTTCTCCTAACCTGCTGTGTTA
Source organism: Coregonus clupeaformis (assembly GCF_020615455.1). Classification (NCBI taxonomy): domain Eukaryota; kingdom Metazoa; phylum Chordata; class Actinopteri; order Salmoniformes; family Salmonidae; genus Coregonus; species Coregonus clupeaformis. The sequence goes on along the minus strand of NW_025535150.1, from coordinate 40,657 downwards.
GTTTTCCTAACCTGCTGTGTTAGTTCTCCTAACCTGCTGTGTTAGTTCTCCTCCTAACCTGCTGTGTTAGTTCTCCTCCTAACCTGCTGTGTTAGTTTTCCTCCTAACCTGCTGTGTTAGTTCTCCTCCTAACCTGCTGTGTTAGTTCTCCTCCTAACCTGCTGTGTTAGTTCTCCTCCTAACCTGCTGTGTTAGTTCTCCTCCTAACCTGCTGTGTTAGTTCTCCTCCTAACCTGCTGTGTTAGTTCTCCTCCTAACCTGCTGTGTTAGTTCTCCTCCTAACCTGCTGTGTTAGTTCTCCTCCTAACCTGCTGTGATAGTTCTCCTAACCTGCTGTGATAATACTCCTAACCTGCTGTGTTAGTTCTCCTCCTAACCTGCTGTGTTAGTTCTCCTAACCTGCTGTGTTAGTTCTCCTAACCTGCTGTGTTAGTTCTCCTCCTAACCTGCTGTGTTAGTTCTCCTAACTTGCTGTGTTAGTTCCCTAACCTGCTGTGTTAGTTATCCTAACCTGCTGTGATAGTTATCCTAACCTGCTGTGTTAGTTCTCCTAACCTGCTGTGTTAGTTCCCCTAACCTTCTGTGATAGTTCTCCTAACCTGCTGTATTAGTTATCCTATCCTGCTGTGTTAGTTCTCCTAACCTGCTGTGACAGTTCTCATAACCAGCTGTGTTAGTTCTCCTCCTAACCTGCTGTGTTAGTTATCCTCCTAACCTGCTGTGTTAGTTATCCTCCTAACCTGCTGTGTTAGTTCTCCTAACATGCTGTGTTAGTTCTCCTCCTAACCTGCTGTGTTAGTTCTCCTCCCTAACCTGCTGTGTTAGTTCTCCTAACCTCCTGTGTTAGTTCTCTTCCTAACCTGCTGTGTTAGTTCTCCTAACCTGCTGTGTTAGTTCTCTTAACCTGCTGTGTTATTTCTCCTAACCTGTGATAGTTCACCTAACCTGCTGTGTTAGTTCTCCTAACCTGCTGTGTTAGTTCTCTTAACCTGCTGTGTTAGTTATCCTCCTAACCTGCTGTGTTAGTGCTCCTCCTAACCTGCTTTGTTAGTTATCCTCCTAACCTGCTGTGTTAGTTCTCTTCCTAACCTGCTGTGTTAGTTCTCCTAACCTGTGTTAGTTCTCCTAACCTGCTGTGTTAGTTCTCCTAACCTGCTGTGTTAGTTCTCCTAACCTGCTGTGTTAGTTCTCCTAACATGCTGTGTTAGTTCTCCTAACCTGCTGTGTTAGTTCTCCTAACCTGCTGTGTTAGTTATCCTCCTAACATGCTGTGTTAGTTCTCTTCCTAACCTGCTGTGTTAGTTCTCCTAACCTGCTGTGTTAGTTCTCCTCCTAACCTGCTGTGTTAGTTCTCCCCCTAACCTGCTGTGTTAGTTCTCCCCCTAACCTGCTATGTTAGTTCTCCTAACCTGCTGTGTTAGTTCTCCTAACCTGCTGTGTTAGTTCTCCTAACCTGCTGTGTTCATTCTCCTAACCTGCTGTGTTAGTTCTCCTCCTAACCTGCTGTGTTAGTTCTCCTCCTAACCTGCTGTGTTAGTTCTCCTCCTAACCTGCTGTGTTAGTTCTCCTAACCTGCTGTGTTAGTTCTCCTCCTAACCTGCTGTGTTAGTTCTCCTCCTAACCTGCTGTGTTAGTTCTCCTAACCTCCTGTGTTAGTTCTCTTCCTAACCTCCTGTGTTAGTTCCCTAACCTGCTGTGTTAGTTATCCTAACCTGCTGTGATAGTTATCCTAACCTGCTGTGTTAGTTCTCCTAACCTGCTGTGTTAGTTCCCCTAACCTTCTGTGATAGTTCTCCTAACCTGCTGTATTAGTTATCCTATCCTGCTGTGTTAGTTCTCCTAACCTGCTGTGACAGTTCTCATAACCAGCTGTGTTAGTTCTCCTCCTAACCTGCTGTGTTAGTTATCCTCCTAACCTGCTGTGTTAGTTATCCTCCTAACCTGCTGTGTTAGTTCTCCTAACATGCTGTGTTAGTTCTCCTCCTAACCTGCTGTGTTAGTTCTCCTCCTAACCTGCTGTGTTAGTTCTCCTAACCTCCTGTGTTAGTTCTCTTCCTAACCTGCTGTGTTAGTTCTCCTAACCTGCTGTGTTAGTTCTCTTAACCTGCTGTGTTATTTCTCCTAACCTGTGATAGTTCACCTAACCTGCTGTGTTAGTTCTCCTAACCTGCTGTGTTAGTTCTCTTAACCTGCTGTGTTAGTTATCCTCCTAACCTGCTGTGTTAGTTCTCCTCCTAACCTGCTTTGTTAGTTATCCTCCTAACCTGCTGTGTTAGTTCTCTTCCTAACCTGCTGTGTTAGTTCTCCTAACCTGTGTTAGTTCTCCTAACCTGCTGTGTTAGTTCTCCTAACCTGCTGTGTTAGTTCTCCTAACCTGCTGTGTTAGTTCTTGTTACGGATACAGGTATCCTGTGTTTTTGTGTGTTCCTACTCTTTCTGCCCTAATCACAGGTGTCCTGTATGTTCCTGATTGGTGGTCGTTGAGGTGTCTGCTGATTGGACCAATCAGTGAACATTCCTGTTAATTGCACCACCTGTTATTCGTTTGTTCAATCACACATCCCATTTTATAAAAACCAGACTTGTGTTTGTTGAGAGAGAGAGACTTTTGCCATATGTGAGTATGGACACGGCGGTGTCCCTGTGTGTTGTGTACGCACTAAGTTGTTGGTTACCCTATTGGTAACATTATTAGAATATATTTCTTTACCTGAGTGTGGATACTGTTGTATCCTGTGTACTTATTTAATTGCTGAGTACCCTGTTTAGTAGTTTTGTGTGTTTTTTGGGAAAAGGGGGTTTAAGCTAGTTGCCCTTGGGCGTACATTACCCGTAGGAAGAAATCTGTCTATAAACACCAGTTAGACCTGAGCGGACCACCCACTGTATTTTTGTATGGTAGCAGTAGCCTAGCGGTTCTTCAGGCAGGCTAGATCAGTTTAGGGGTTTTACACTATTGTTTCATTTCTTGGGTCCTGCTCAGCCCTTTTTCCCAAACCCTTACCGTGTGTTCATAAATAAACACTTTGTGTTTGACGGTAGTACATGGTAGTTGTGTCTTTATTTGTTCTCACTATTCCATGCCACACTTATAATTTACATGAATTTATGTTACGGGTCTCATGTCCATCCACCCTAGATGTTTAGAGCCACGGGGTTCGTGACATAAAGTGGGGGCTCGTCTGGGATCCTATCTATCCCATGCTACTCATGTAAATTAGTTAGTGTCTGGTTCAGTGTTGAGCTTAGCAGCTGTAACTACCTGTTTTTTTTTTGTGTGTTCAGTAGTCGAACTGGCTCGTGTTGCTAGTAGGATGGCTACTTTTGATGTGGAAGCATTCTTGGAAAACCCTACGTGGGAGATTTTTGAGAATTGTCGTAGAGTGGATCTACAGGCTTTGGCTGACCACTTTTCTGTACCCATACCGAGGGGTTTAGTGAAAGCAGAAGTTAGGGAAGTAGTGTTAGCGATATTGTTAAACGAGCGAGTGCTTGAGTTACCGCCGCCTGAGTCTGCTGCTCCTGTAGGGGGATGTGGTTGCTGTTCCTGTAAGCCCATCAGTGTCTGAGGACGAGGCTAAGGCTCCAGCCACATTGCCCCGTTATGACCCACTCTCCCCACTGACTGACAGTGATGCCAGGATGGATGTCCGCTCGACACGGCTCCAAATAGAGGCGGAAGAGCGGGCACAAATCAGGCAAGACAAGCTGGAGATGCGTAAAATGGAACTAGAGGCAGAACAGGAGACGCGTAAGATAGAACAGGAGACGCGTAAGCTAGAGGCAGAACAGGAGACGCGTAAGATGGAACTGGAGACGCGTAGGCTTGATCAAGAACTGGAGACGCGTAAGATGGAACTGGAGATGCGTAAAATGGAACTAGAGGCAGAAACAGCGAGGTTAGTCTCTGCTCATACTATGCCTGCTAGTGAGCCAGCCTCACCAGCGGTGTCGTCTGCTACATTTGATATTAGTAGACAGATCACCTTGGTACCTGTGTTTAGGGAGTCAGAGGTTGATTCCTATTTCAGTGTGTTTGAGCGTATAGCGGTAGCATTGAAATGGCCCGACGAGGTATGGTGCCTATTACTTCAGTGTAAGCTAACAGGTAAAGCCCAAGAGGTTCTGGCAGCGCTACCTCTTGAAGACAGTTTGAATTATGAGGTGGTCAAAGCTACTGTTCTTCGTGCCTATGAGCTTGTTCCTGAGGCATATCGACAGAGATTTAGGTCTCATAAAAAGTCTCCTACTCAGACTTATGTGGAGTTTGCTAGAGACAAAGGAAATCTGTTTGACAAATGGCACAGTGCTAGTAAGGTAACTGATTTTAACTCTCTCACGGAGTTAATCTTGTTAGAAGAGTTTAAAAATTGTTTACCGGAACGCATTGTAGTTTATCTGAACGAACAGAAAGTATCCTCACTGGGGAAGCGTCTGTATTGGCAGACGAGTTTGTGTTGACGCATAAGAGCGTGTTTTTCGGCTCGTACGGAGAGCCGGCTGCCGGAGTTGCTAACTTTTAATCCTAGTCGACCAGCAGTACATCCAGCACGCCCAAAAAGATGTGCGTCACTGTTTCTATTGTCATAAGGTGGGACATATAGTTAATGATTGCTTTCTGCTAAAACGCAAACCGGGATGCCTCAGCACGCCAGGCCGCCAACGGGTGTTGGGCTGATTCGATACGGTTGTAAGGCCGGAATCAAGACAGAAGCCTCATAGTGAATGTGGTTTGAAAGTCCCTGTCCCAGATCACAGTTATGAACCGTTCATTTTTGAGGGGTTTGTTTCTATATCAGATGACGAAGCGTCTCAGCGTCCAGTTAGAATCCTCAGAGATACTGGTGCGGGCGCAGTCGTTCATACTCGCTGATGTGTTGCCCTTGTCCAGTAATACATATTGTGGTTCCAGTGTGTTAGTACAAGGAATTGAAATGGGTTTCGTCCCAGTGCCATTGCACTTTGTGAACGTACACTCTGAGTTAGTCAGTGGATTGTTCAGAGTGGGCGTATCGTCTATGTTGCCAGTAAAAGGTGTGACATTTATAATGGGCAACGATATTGCCGGAGGAAAGGTAATACCCATATTGGAGGTATTGGATAAAAGTGACCAGTCTCTCTCCGAGGAGCTGGCACAGGGTTATCCAGATGTGTTCCCGCTTGTGCTGTCACACGTGCTCAAGCACGACAAGTGGGTGAAGTGGTAGATTTGTCAGACACGATTCTATTCAGAGAGTGTGACCCAGAGGATAGTTCGGGTGCTACCTCTGGTAAGCTGGTGCAGTCTGACCAACAGCCCAGAGAAAGGGAAGAAGGATGTGGAACTTGTTGCTGAAGCAATACAGTTACCAGTTACTCGTGAGCAGCTGATCGCTAACCAACAGGTTGACATTAGCCTGGCTAAATGTTTTTCTAGTGTTGTCTCAAAAGACGAGCTAAAGAAGAAAAACATGGCATACTTCATTGATGGTAATCTCCTCATGCGTAAATGGACATCCCATGTTGACGCTGGCGGAGATTGGAATGCTGTTTACCAAATAGTGATTCCTACAGCCTTTCGACAAAATGTTTTATCCCTCGCTCATGATCACCAGTGGTCCGGACATCTGGGAGTCACCAAGACTTATGATCGAGTTTTTGACATTTCTTTTGGCCTGGCTTAAAACAAGATGTGGCTCAGTTCTGTCGGACTTGCCACACCTGTCAAAGTAGTTGGGAAAACCGAACCAGGTTATTTCCCCGCGCCTCTTTGTCCCATACCGCCATAGGTGAACCATTCGAACATGTGATGGTTGATTGTGTTGGACCATTACCAAAAACAAAAGCTGGTAACCAGTTTATGTTGACAATTATGTGTGTGGCGCCAGGTACCCAGAGGCCATTCCTCTGCGAAGAGGGGTTGGATAATGTGTTGGCAGATGCTTTGTCTCGTGTGTAATGATCTAGGTTTTTTTTTGTTATCCCGATAGGATGATTTGTGAATTTGGGTGTTGTGATAGATACGTGTCGCAAACCATTTTGGTTTGCTCTTTTAAGGGTGGGAGTGTTACGGATACAGGTATCCTGTGTTTTTGTGTGTTCCTACTCTTTCTGCCCTAATCACAGGTGTCCTGTATGTTCCTGATTGGTGGTCGTTGAGGTGTCTGCTGATTGGACCAATCAGTGAACATTCCTGTTAATTGCACCACCTGTTATTCGTTTGTTCAATCACACATCCCATTTTATAAAAACCAGACTTGTGTTTGTTGAGAGAGAGAGACTTTTTTGCCATATGTGAGTATGGACACGGCGGTGTCCTGTGTGTTGTGTACGCACTAAGTTGTTGGTTACCCTATTGGTAACATTATTAGAATATATTTCTTTACCTGAGTGTGGATACTGTTGTATCCTGTGTACTTATTTAATTGCTGAGTACCCTGTTTAGTAGTTTTGTGTGTTTTTTTGGGAAAAGGGGGGTTTAAGCTAGTTGCCCTTGGGCGTACATTACCCGTAGGGAAGAAATCTGTCTATAAACACCAGTTAGACCTGAGCGGACCACCCACTGTATTTTTTGTATGGTAGCAGTAGCCTAGCGGTTCTTCAGGCAGGCTAGATCAGTTTAGGGGGTTTTACACTATTGTTTCATTTCTTGGGTCCTGCTCAGCCCTTTTTCCCAAACCCTTACCGTGTGTTCATAAATAAACACTTTGTGTTTGACGGTAGTACATGGTAGTTGTGTCTTATTTGTTCTCACTATTCCATGCCACACTTATAATTTACATGAATTTATGTTACGGGTCTCATGTCCATCCACCCTAGATGTTTAGAGCCACGGGGTTCGTAACAGTTCTCCTAACATGCTGTGTTAGTTCTCCTAACCTGCTGTGTTAGTTCTCCTAACCTGCTGTGTTAGTTATCCTCCTAACATGCTGTGTTAGTTCTCTTCCTAACCTGCTGTGTTAGTTCTCCTAACCTGCTGTGTTAGTTCTCCTCCTAACCTGCTGTGTTAGTTCTCCCCCTAACCTGCTGTGTTAGTTCTCCCCTAACCTGCTATGTTAGTTCTCCTAACCTGCTGTGTTAGTTCTCCTAACCTGCTGTGTTAGTTCTCCTAACCTGCTGTGTTCATTCTCCTAACCTGCTGTGTTAGTTCTCCTCCCTAACCTGCTGTGTTAGTTCTCCTCCTAACCTGCTGTGTTAGTTCTCCTCCTAACCTGCTGTGTTAGTTCTCCTCCTAACCTGCTGTGTTAGTTCTCCTAACCTGCTGTGTTAGTTCTCCTCCTAACCTGCTGTGTTAGTTCTCCTCCTAACCTGCTGTGTTAGTTCTCCTAACCTCCTGTGTTAGTTCTCTTCCTAACCTGCTGTGTTAGTTCTCCTAACCTGCTGTGTTAGTTCTCTTAACCTGCTGTGTTAGTTCTCCTAACCTGTGTTAGTTCTCCTAACCTGCTGTGTTAGTTCTCCTCCTAACCTGCTGTGTTAGTTCTCCTCCTAACCTGCTGTGTTAGTTCTCCTAACCTCCTGTGTTAGTTCTCTCCTAACCTGCTATGTTAGTTCTCCTAACCTGCTGTGTTAGTTCTCTTAACCTGCTGTGTTAGTTCTCCTAACCTGTGTTAGTTCTCCTAACCTGCTGTGTTAGTTCTCCTAACCTGCTGTGTTAGTTCTCTTAACCTGCTGTGTTAGTTATCCTCCTAACCTGCTGTGTTAGTTCTCCTCCTAACCTGCTGTGTTAGTTATCCTCCTAACCTGCTGTGTTAGTTCTCTTCCTAACCTGCTGTGTTAGTTATCCTAACCTGTGTTAGTTCTCCTAACCTGCTGTGTTAGTTCTCCTAACCTGCTGTGTTCATTCTCCTAACCTGCTGTGTTAGTTCTACTCCTAACCTGCTGTGTTAGTTCTCATCCTAACCTGCTGTGTTAGTTCTCCTCCTAACCTGCTGTGTTAGTTCTCCTCCTAACCTGCTGTGTTAGTTCTCCTAACCTGCTGTGTTAGTTCTCCTCCTAACCTGCTGTGTTAGTTCTCCTCCTAACCTGCTGTGTTAGTTCTCCTCCTAACCTGCTGTGTTAGTTCTCCTCCTAACCTGCTGTGTTAGTTCTCCTCCTAACCTGCTGTGTTAGTTCTCCTCCTAACCTGCTGTGTTAGTTCTCCTCCTAACCTGCTGTGTTAGTTCTCCTAACCTGCTGTGTTAGTTCTTCTCCTAACCTGCTGTGTTAGTTATCCTCCTAACCTGCTGTGTTAGTTCTCCTAACCTGCTGTGTTCATTCTCCTAACCTGCTGTGTTAGTTCTCCTAACCTGCTGTGTTAGTTCTCCTCCTAACCTGCTGTGTTAGTTCTCCTCCTAACCTGCTGTGTTAGTTCTCCTCCTAACCTGCTGTGTTAGTTCTCTTCCTATCCTGCTGTGTTAGTTCTCCTAACTTGCTGTGTTAGTTCTCCTAACTTGCTGTGTTAGTTCTCCTAACCTGCTGTGATAGTTCTCCTAACCTGCTGTGTTAGTTCTCCTAACCTACTGTGTTAGTTCCCCTAACCTTCTGTGATAGTTCTCCTAACCTGCTGTATTAGTTCCCCTAACCTGCTGTGTTAGTTCTCCTAACCTGCTGTGACAGTTCTCCTAACCAGCTGTGTTAGTTCTCCTCCTAACCTGCTGTGTTAGTTCTCCTCCTAACCTGCTGTGCTAGTTATCCTCCTAACCTGCTGTGTTAGTTCTCTTCCTAACCTGCTGTGTTAGTTCTCCTAACCTGATGTTATTCTCATAACCTGCTGTGTTCATTCTCAAAACCTGCTGTGTTAGTTCTCCTCCTAACCTGCTGTGTTAGTTCTCCTCCTAACCTGCTGTGTTAGTTCTCCTCCTAACCTGCTGTGTTAGTTCTCCTCCTAACCTGCTGTGTTAGTTCTCCTCCTAACCTGCTGTGTTAGTTCTCCTAACCTGCTGTGTTAGTTCTCCTCCTAACCTGCTGTGTTAGTTATCCTCCTAACCTGCTGTGTTAGTTCTCCTAACCTGCTGTGTTCATTCTCCTAACCTGCTGTGTTAGTTATCCTAACCTGCTGTGTTAGTTATCCTAACCTGCTGTGTTAGTTCTCCTTTTAACCTGCTGTTTTAGTTCTCCTCCTAACCTGCTGTGTTAGTTCTCCTCCTAACCTGCTGTGTTAGTTCTCCTAACCTGCTGTTTTAGTTCTCCTCCTAACCTGCTGTGTTAGTTCTCCTCCTAACCTGCTGTGTTAGTTCTCCTAACCTGCTGTGTTAGTTCTCTTCCTAACCTGCTGTGTTAGTTCTCCTAACCTGCTATGGTAGTTCTCCTAACCTGCTGTGTTAGTTCTCCTAACCTGCTGTGTTAGTTCTCCTAACCTGCTGTGTTAGTCCTCCTCCTAACCTGCTGTGTTAGTTCTCCTCCTAACCTGCTGTGTTAGTTCTCCTAACTTGCTGTGTTAGTTCCCCTAACCTGCTGTGTTAGTTATCCTAACCTGCTGTGATAGTTCTCCTAACCTGCTGTGTTAGTTCTCCTAACCTGCTGTGTTAGTTCTCCTAACCTGCTGTGATAGTTCTCCTAACCTGCTGTGTTAGTTCTCCTAACCTGCTGTGTTAGTTCTCCTAACTTGCTGTGTTAGTTCTCATAACCTGCTGTGAAAGTTCTCCTAACCTGCTGTGTTAGTTCTCCTAACCTGCTGTGTTAGTTCCCCTAACCTTCTGTGATAGTTCTCCTAACCTGCTGTATTAGTTCTCCTATCCTGCTGTGTTAGTTCTCCTAACCAGCTGTGTTAGTTCTCCTCCTAACCTGCTGTGTTAGTTATCCTCCTAACCTGCTGTGTTAGTTCTCTTCCTAACCTGCTGTGTTAGTTCTCCTAACCTGATGTTATTCTCATAACCTGCTGTGTTCATTCTCAAAACCTGCTGTGTTAGTTCTCCTAACCTGCTGTGTTAGTTCTCCTAACCTGCTTTGTTAGTTCTCCTCCTAACCTGCTGTGTTAGTTCTCCTCCTAACCTGCTGTGTTAGTTCTTCTCCTAACCTGCTGTGTTAGTTCTCCTCCTAACCTGCTGTGTTAGTTCTCCTAACCTGCTGTGTTAGTTCTCCTCCTAACCTGCTGTGTTAGTTCTCCTCCTAACCTGCTGTGTTAGTTCTCCTCCTAACCTGCTGTGTTAGTTCTCCTAACCTGCTGTGTTAGTTCTCCTCCTAACCTGCTGTGTTAGTTATCCTCCTAACCTGCTGTGTTCATTCTCCTAACCTGCTGTGTTAGTTATCCTAACCTGCTGTGTTAGTTCTCCTCCTAACCTGCTGTGTTAGTTCTCCTCCTAACCTGCTGTGTTAGTTCTCTTCCTAACCTGCTGTGTTAGTTCTCCTAACCTGCTATGTTAGTTCTCCTAACCTGCTGTGTTAGTTCTCTTAACCTGCTGTGTTAGTTCTCCTAACCTTTGATAGTTCTCATAACCTGCTGTGTTAGTTCTCCTAACCTGCTGTGTTAGTTCTCTTAACCTGCTGTGTTAGTTATCCTCCTAAACTTCTGTGTTAGTTCTCCTCCTAACATGCTGTGTTAGTTATCCTCCTAACCTGCTGTGTTAGTTCTCTTCCTAACCTGCTGTGTTAGTTCTCCTAACCTGTGTTAGTTCTCCTAACCTGCTGTGTTAGTTCTCCTAACCTGCTGTGTTAGTTCTCCTAACCTGCTGTGTTACTTCTCCTAACCTGCTGTGTTAGTTCTACTAACCTGCTGTGTTAGTTATCCTAACCTGCTGTGTTAGTTCTCATAACCAGCTGTGTTAGTTATCCTCCTAACCTGCTGTGTTAGTTATCCTCCTAACATGCTGTGTTAGTTCTCTTCCTAACCTGCTGTGTTAGTTCTCCTAACCTGCTGTGTTAGTTCTCCTCCTAACCTGCTGTGTTAGTTCTCCTCCTAACCTGCTGTGTTAGTTCTCCTAACCTGCTGTGTTAGTTCTCCTAACCTGCTGTGTTACTTCTCCTAACCTGCTGTGTTCATTCTCCTAACCTGCTGTGTTAGTTCTCCTCCTAACCTGCTGTGTTAGTTCTCCTCCTAACCTGCTGTGTTAGTTCTCCTCCTAACCTGCTGTGTTAGTTCTCCTCCTAACCTGCTGTGTTAGTTCTCCTAACATGCTGTGTTAGTTCTCCTAACCTGCTGTGTTCATTCTCCTAACCTGCTGTGTTAGTTCTCCTCCTAACCTGCTGTGTTAGTTCTCCTCCTAACCTGCTGTGTTAGTTCTCCTCCTAACCTGCTGTGTTAGTTCTCTTCCTAACCTGCTGTGTTAGTTCTCCTAACCTGTGTTAGTTCTCCTAACCTGCTGTGTTAGTTCTTCTAACCTGCTGTGTTAGTTCTCCTAACCTGCTGTGTTAGTTCTCCTAACCTGCTGTGTTAGTTCTCCTAACCTGCTGTGTTAGTTCTCCTAACCTGCTGTGTTAGTTATCCTCCTAACATGCTGTGTTAGTTCTCTTCCTAACCTGCTGTGTTAGTTCTCCTAACCTGCTGTGTTAGTTCTCCTCCTAACCTGCTGTGTTAGTTCTCCTCCTAACCTGCTGTGTTAGTTCTCCTAACCTGCTGTGTTAGTTCTCCTAACCTGCTGTGTTAGTTCTCCTAACCTGCTGTGTTAGTTCTCCTAACCTGCTGTGTTAGTTCTCCTAACCTGCTGTGTTACTTCTCCTAACCTGCTGTGTTACTTCTCCTAACCTGCTGTGTTAGTTCTACTAACCTGCTGTGTTAGTTATCCTAACCTGCTGTGTTAGTTCTCTAACCTGCTGTGTTAGTTATCCTCCTAACCTGCTGTGTTAGTTATCCTCCTAACATGCTGTGTTAGTTCTCTTTTCCTAACCTGCTGTGTTAGTTCTCCTAACCTGCTGTGTTAGTTCTCCTCCCTAACCTGCTGTGTTAGTTCTCCTCCTAACCTGCTGTGTTAGTTCTCCTAACCTGCTGTGTTAGTTCTCCTAACCTGCTGTGTTACTTCTCCTAACCTGCTGTGTTCGTTCTCCTAACCTGCTGTGTTAGTTCTCCTCCTAACCTGCTGTGTTAGTTCTCCTCCTAACCTGCTGTGTTAGTTCTCCTCCTAACCTGCTGTGTTAGTTCTCCTCCTAACCTGCTGTGTTAGTTCTCCTAACATGCTGTGTTAGTTCTCCTAACCTGCTGTGTTCATTCTCCTAACCTGCTGTGTTAGTTCTCCTCCTAACCTGCTGTGTTAGTTCTCCTCCTAACCTGCTGTGTTAGTTATCCTCCTAACCTGCTGTGTTAGTTCTCTTCCTAACCTGCTGTGTTAGTTCTCCTAACCTGTGTTAGTTCTCCTAACCTGCTGTGTTAGTTCTTCTAACCTGCTGTGTTAGTTCTCCTAACCTGCTGTGTTAGTTCTCCTAACCTGCTGTGTTAGTTCTCCTAACCTGCTGTGTTAGTTATCCTCCTAACATGCTGTGTTAGTTCTCTTCCTAACCTGCTGTGTTAGTTCTCCTAACCTGCTGTGTTAGTTCTCCTCCTAACCTGCTGTGTTAGTTCTCCTCCTAACCTGCTGTGTTAGTTCTCCTAACCTGCTGTGTTAGTTCTCCTAACCTGCTGTGTTAGTTCTCCTAACCTGCTGTGTTACTTCTCCTAACCTGCTGTGTTCATTCTCCTAACCTGCTGTGTTAGTTCTCCTCATAACCTGCTGTGTTAGTTCTCCTCCTAACCTGCTGTGTTAGTTCTCCTCCTAACCTGCTGTGTTAGTTCTCCTATCCTGCTGTGTTAGTTCTCCTAACCTGCTGTGTTCATTCTCCTAACCTGCTGTGTTAGTTCTCCTCCTAACCTGCTGTGTTAGTTCTCCTCCTAACCTGCTGTGTTAGTTCTCCTCCTAACCTGCTGTGTTAGTTCTCCTCCTAACCTGCTGTGTTAGTTCTCCTAACCTTCTGTGATAGTTCTCCTAACCTGCTGTATTAGTTCCCCTAACCTGCTGTGTTAGTTCTCCTAACCTGCTGTGACAGTTCTCCTAGTGTTAGTTCTCCTCCTAACCTGCTGTGTTAGTTCTCCTCCTAACCTGCTGTGCTAGTTATCCTCCTAACCTGCTTTGTTAGTTCTCTTCCTAACCTGCTGTGTTAGTTCTGCTAACCTGATGTTATTCTCATAACCTGCTGTGTTCATTCTCAAAACCTGCTGTGTTAGTTCTCCTCCTAACCTGCTGTGTTAGTTCTCCTCCTAACCTGCTGTGTTAGTTCTCCTCCTAACCTGCTGTGTTAGTTCTCCTCCTAACCTGCTGTGTTAGTTCTCCTCCTAACCTGCTGTGTTAGTTCTCCTCCTAACCTGCTGTGTTAGTTCTCCTCCTAACCTGCTGTGTTAGTTCTCCTCCTAACCTGCTGTGTTAGTTCTCCTCCTAACCTGCTGTGTTCATTCTCCTAACCTTCTGTGATAGTTCTCCTAACCTGCTGTGTTAGTTCTCCTCCTAACCTGCTGTGTTAGTTCTCCTCCTAACCTGCTGTGTTAGTTCTCCTAACATGCTGTGTTAGTTCTCCTAACCTGCTGTGTTCATTCTCCTAACCTGCTGTGTTAGTTCTCCTCCTAACCTGCGGTGTTAGTTCTCCTCCTAACCTGCTGTGTTAGTTCTCCTCCTAACCTGCTGTGTTAGTTCTCCTCCTAACCTGCTGTGTTAGTTCTCCTAACCTTCTGTGATAGTTCTCCTAACCTGCTGTATTAGTTCCCCTAACCTGCTGTGTTAGTTCTCCTAACCTGCTGTGACAGTTCTCCTAACCAGCTGTGTTAGTTCTCCTCCTAACCTGCTGTGTTAGTTCTCCTCCTAACCTGCTGTGCTAGTTATCCTCCTAACCTGCTGTGTTAGTTCTCTTCCTAACCTGCTGTGTTAGTTCTCCTAACCTGATGTTATTCTCATAACCTGCTGTGTTCATTCTCAAAACCTGCTGTGTTAGTTCTCCTCCTAACCTGCTGTGTTAGTTCTCCTCCTAACCTGCTGTGTTAGTTCTCCTCCTAACCTGCTGTGTTAGTTCTCCTCCTAACCTGCTGTGTTAGTTCTCCTCCTAACCTGCTGTGTTAGTTCTCCTCCTAACCTGCTGTGTTAGTTCTCCTCCTAACCTGCTGTGTTCATTCTCCTAACCTTCTGTGATAGTTCTCCTAACCTGCTGTGTTAGTTCTCCTCCTAACCTGCTGTGTTAGTTCTCCTCCTAACCTGCTGTGTTAGTTCTCCTAACATGCTGTGTTAGTTCTCCTAACCTGCTGTGTTCATTCTCCTAACCTGCTGTGTTAGTTCTCCTCCTAACCTGCTGTGTTAGTTCTCCTCCTAACCTGCTGTGTTAGTTATCCTCCCTAACCTGCTGTGTTAGTTCTCTTCCTAACCTGCTGTGTTAGTTCTCCTAACCTGTGTTAGTTCTCCTAACCTGCTGTGTTAGTTCTCCTAACCTGCTGTGTTAGTTCTCCTAACCTGCTGTGTTAGTTCTCCTAACCTGCTGTGTTAGTTATCCTCCTAACATGCTGTGTTAGTTCTCTTCCTAACCTGCTGTGTTAGTTCTCCTAACCTGCTGTGTTAGTTCTCCTCCTAACCTGCTGTGTTAGTTCTCCTCCTAACCTGCTGTGTTAGTTCTCCTAACCTGCTGTGTTAGTTCTCCTAACCTGCTGTGTTACTTCTCCTAACCTGCTGTGTTCATTCTCAAAACCTGCTGTGTTAGTTCTCCTAACCTGCTGTGTTAGTTCTCCTAACCTGCTTTGTTAGTTCTCCTCCTAACCTGCTGTGTTAGTTCTCCTCCTAACCTGCTGTGTTAGTTCTTCTCCTAACCTGCTGTGTTAGTTCTCCTCCTAACCTGCTGTGTTAGTTCTCCTAACCTGCTGTGTTAGTTCTCCTCCTAACCTGCTGTGTTAGTTCTCCTCCTAACCTGCTGTGTTAGTTCTCCTCCTAACCTGCTGTGTTAGTTCTCCTAACCTGCTGTGTTAGTTCTCCTCCTAACCTGCTGTGTTAGTTATCCTCCTAACCTGCTGTGTTCATTCTCCTAACCTGCTGTGTTAGTTATCCTAACCTGCTGTGTTAGTTCTCCTCCTAACCTGCTGTGTTAGTTATCCTCCTAACCTGCTGTGTTAGTTCTCTTCCTAACCTGCTGTGTTAGTTCTCCTAACCTGCTATGTTAGTTCTCCTAACCTGCTGTGTTAGTTCTCTTAACCTGCTGTGTTAGTTCTCCTAACCTTTGATAGTTCTCATAACCTGCTGTGTTAGTTCTCCTAACCTGCTGTGTTAGTTCTCTTAACCTGCTGTGTTAGTTATCCTCCTAAACTTCTGTGTTAGTTCTCCTCCTAACATGCTGTGTTAGTTATCCTCCTAACCTGCTGTGTTAGTTCTCTTCCTAACCTGCTGTGTTAGTTCTCCTAACCTGTGTTAGTTCTCCTAACCTGCTGTGTTAGTTCTCCTAACCTGCTGTGTTCATTCTCCTAACCTGCTGTGTTAGTTCTCCTCATAACCTGCTGTGTTAGTTCTCCTCCTAACCTGCTGTGTTAGTTCTCCTCCTAACCTGCTGTGTTAGTTCTCCTAACCTGCTGTGTTAGTTCTCCTAACCTGCTGTGTTACTTCTCCTAACCTGCTGTGTTCATTCTCCTAACCTGCTGTGTTAGTTCTCCTCATAACCTGCTGTGTTAGTTCTCCTCCTAACCTGCTGTGTTAGTTCTCCTGCTAACCTGCTGTGTTAGTTCTCCTATCCTGCTGTGTTAGTTCTCCTAACCTGCTGTGTTCATTCTCCTAACCTGCTGTGTTAGTTCTCCTCCTAACCTGCTGTGTTAGTTCTCCTCCTAACCTGCTGTGTTAGTTCTCCTCCTAACCTGCTGTGTTAGTTCTCCTCCTAACCTGCTGTGTTAGTTCTCCTAACCTTCTGTGATAGTTCTCCTAACCTGCTGTATTAGTTCCCCTAACCTGCTGTGTTAGTTCTCCTAACCTGCTGTGACAGTTCTCCTAACCAGCTGTGTTAGTTCTCCTCCTAACCTGCTGTGTTAGTTCTCCTCCTAACCTGCTGTGCTAGTTATCCTCCTAACCTGCTGTGTTAGTTCTCTTCCTAACCTGCTGTGTTAGTTCTCCTAACCTGATGTTATTCTCATAACCTGCTGTGTTCATTCTCAAAACCTGCTGTGTTAGTTCTCCTCCTAACCTGCTGTGTTAGTTCTCCTCCTAACCTGCTGTGTTAGTTCTCCTCCTAACCTGCTGTGTTAGTTCTCCTCCTAACCTGCTGTGTTAGTTCTCCTCCTAACCTGCTGTGTTAGTTCTCCTCCTAACCTGCTGTGTTAGTTCTCCTCCTAACCTGCTGTGTTAGTTCTCCTCCTAACCTGCTGTGTTAGTTCTCCTCCTAACCTGCTGTGTTCATTCTCCTAACCTTCTGTGATAGTTCTCCTAACCTGCTGTGTTAGTTCTCCTCCTAACCTGCTGTGTTAGTTCTCCTCCTAACCTGCTGTGTTAGTTCTCCTAACATGCTGTGTTAGTTCTCCTAACCTGCTGTGTTCATTCTCCTAACCTGCTGTGTTAGTTCTCCTCCTAACCTGCTGTGTTAGTTCTCCTCCTAACCTGCTGTGTTAGTTATCCTCCTAACCTGCTGTGTTAGTTCTCTTCCTAACCTGCTGTGTTAGTTCTCCTAACCTGTGTTAGTTCTCCTAACCTGCTGTGTTAGTTCTCCTAACCTGCTGTGTTAGTTCTCCTAACCTGCTGTGTTAGTTCTCCTAACCTGCTGTGTTAGTTATCCTCCTAACATGCTGTGTTAGTTCTCTTCCTAACCTGCTGTGTTAGTTCTCCTAACCTGCTGTGTTAGTTCTCCTCCTAACCTGCTGTGTTAGTTCTCCTCCTAACCTGCTGTGTTAGTTCTCCTAACCTGCTGTGTTAGTTCTCCTAACCTGCTGTGTTACTTCTCCTAACCTGCTGTGTTCATTCTCCTAACCTGCTGTGTTAGTTCTCCTCCTAACCTGCTGTGTTAGTTCTCCTCCTAACCTGCTGTGTTAGTTCTCCTAACCTGCTGTGTTAGTTCTCCTAACCTGCTGTGTTCATTCTCCTAACCTGCTGTGTTAGTTCTCCTCCTAACCTGCTGTGTTAGTTCTCCTCCTAACCTGCTGTGTTAGTTCTCCTCCTAACCTGCTGTGTTAGTTCTCCTCCTAACCTGCTGTGTTAGTTCTCCTCCTAACCTGCTGTGTTAGTTCTCCTAACCTTCTGTGATAGTTCTCCTAACCTGCTGTATTAGTTCCCCTAACCTGCTGTGTTAGTTCTCCTAACCTGCTGTGATAGTTCTCCTAACCTGCTGTATTAGTTCCCCTAACCTGCTGTGTTAGTTCTCCTCCTAACCTGCTGTGCTAGTTATCCTCCTAACCTGCTTTGTTAGTTCTCTTCCTAACCTGCTGTGTTAGTTCTGCTAACCTGATGTTATTCTCATAACCTGCTGTGTTCATTCTCAAAACCTGCTGTGTTAGTTCTCCTCCTAACCTGCTGTGTTAGTTCTCCTCCTAACCTGCTGTGTTAGTTCTCCTCCTAACCTGCTGTGTTAGTTCTCCTCCTAACCTGCTGTGTTAGTTCTCCTCCTAACCTGCTGTGTTAGTTCTCCTCCTAACCTGCTGTGTTCGTTCTCCTCCTAACCTGCTGTGTTAGTTCTCCTCCTAACCTGCTGTGTTAGTTCTCCTCCTAACCTGCTGTGTTAGTTCTCCTAACCTTCTGTGATAGTTCTCCTAACCTGCTGTATTAGTTCCCCTAACCTGCTGTGTTAGTTCTCCTAACCTGCTGTGTTAGTTCTCCTCCTAACCTGCTGTGTTAGTTCTCCTAACCAGCTGTGTTAGTTCTCCTCCTAACCTGCTGTGTTAGTTCTCCTAACCAGCTGTGTTAGTTCTCTTCCTAACCTGCTGTGTTAGTTCTCCTAACCTGATGTTATTCTCCTAACCTGCTGTGTTCATTCTCAAAACCTGCTGTGTTAGTTCTCCTCCTAACCTGCTGTGTTAGTTCTCCTCCTAACCTGCTGTGTTAGTTCTCCTCCTAACCTGCTGTGTTAGTTCTCCTCCTAACCTGCTGTGTTAGTTCTCCTCCTAACCTGCTGTGTTAGTTCTCCTCCTAACCTGCTGTGTTAGTTCTCCTCCTAACCTGCTGTGTTAGTTATCCTCCTAACCTGCTGTGTTCATTCTCCTAACCTGCTGTGTTAGTTATCCTAACCTGCTGTGTTAGTTCTCCTCCTAACCTGCTGTGTTAGTTCTCCTCCTAACCTGCTGTGTTAGTTCTCCTCCTAACCTGCTGTGTTAGTTCTCCTCCTAACCTGCTGTGTTAGTTCTCCTAACCTGCTGTGTTAGTTCTCCTCCTAACCTGCTGTGTTAGTTCTCCTCCTAACCTGCTGTGTTAGTTCTCCTAACCTGCTGTGTTAGTTCTCTTCCTAACCTGCTGTGTTAGTTCTCCTAACCTGCTATGTTAGTTCTCCTAACCTGCTGTGTTAGTTCTCCTAACCTTCTGTGTTAGTTATCCTCCTAACCTGCTGTGTTAGTTCTCCTCCTAACCTGCTGTGTTAGTTCTCCTAACTTGCTGTGTTAGTTCCCCTAACCTGCTGTGTTAGTTCTCCTAACCTGCTGTGTTAGTTCTCCTAACCTGCTGTGTTAGTTCTCCTAACCTGCTGTGATAATTCTCCTAACCTGCTGTGTTAGTTCTCCTAACCTGCTGTGTTAGTTCTCCTAACCTGCTGTGTTAGTTCTCCTAACTTGCTGTGTTAGTTCTCCTAACCTGCTGTGTTAGTTCTCCTAACCTGCTGTTTTAGTTCTCCTAACCTGCTCTGTTAGTTCCCCTAACCTTCTGTGATAGTTCTCCTAACCTGCTGTATTAGTTCTCCTATCCTGCTGTGTTAGTTCTCCTAACCTGCTGTGACAGTTCTCCTAACCAGCTGTGTTAGTTCTCCTCCTAACCTGCTGTGTTAGTTATCCTCCTAACCTGCTGTGTTAGTTCTCTTCCTAACCTGATGTTATTCTCATAACCTGCTGTGTTCATTCTCAAAACCTGCTGTGTTAGTTCTCCTAACCTGCTGTGTTAGTTCTCCTCCTAACCTGCTGTGTTAGTTCTCCTCCTAACCTGCTGTGTTAGTTCTCCTCCTAACCTGCTGTGTTAGTTCTCCTCCTAACCTGCTGTGTTAGTTCTCCTCCTAACCTGCTGTGTTAGTTCTCCTAACCTGCTGTGTTAGTTCTCCTAACCTGCTGTGTTAGTTCTCCTCCTAACCTGCTGTGTTAGTTCTCCTCCTAACCTGCTGTGTTAGTTCTCCTCCTAACCTGCTGTGTTAGTTCTCCTCCTAACCTGCTGTGTTAGTTCTCCTCCTAACCTGCTGTGTTCATTCTCCTAACCTGCTGTGTTAGTTCTCCTCCTAACCTGCTGTGTTAGTTCTCCTCCTAACCTGCTGTGTTAGTTCTCCTCCTAACCTGCTGTGTTAGTTCTCCTCCTAACCTGCTGTGTTAGTTCTCCTAACCTGCTATGTTAGTTCTCCTAACCTGCTGTGTTAGTTCTCTTAACCTGCTGTGTTAGTTCTCCTAACCTTTGATAGTTCTCCTAACCTGCTGTGTTAGTTCTCCTAACCTGCTGTGTTAGTTATACTCCTAACATGCTGTGTTAGTTCTCTTCCTAACCTGCTGTGTTAGTTCTCCTAACCTGCTGTGTTAGTTCTCCTCCTAACCTGCTGTGTTAGTTCTCCTCCTAACCTGCTGTATTAGTTCTCCTAACCTGCTGTGTTAGTTCTCCTAACCTGCTGTGTTACTTCTCCTAACCTGCTGTGTTCATTCTCCTAACCTGCTGTGTTAGTTCTCCTCCTAACCTGCTGTGTTAGTTCTCCTCCTAACCTGCTGTGTTAGTTCTCCTCCTAACCTGCTGTGTTAGTTCTCCTAACCTGCTGTGTTAGTTCTCCTAACCTGCTGTGTTCATTCTCCTAACCTGCTGTGTTAGTTCTCCTCCTAACCTGCTGTGTTAGTTCTCCTCCTAACCTGCTGTGTTAGTTCTCCTCCTAACCTGCTGTGTTAGTTCTCCTAACATGCTGTGTTAGTTCTCCTAACCTGCTGTGTTCATTCTCCTAACCTGTTGTGTTAGTTCTCCTCCTAACCTGCTGTGTTAGTTCTCCCCCTAACCTGCTGTGTTAGTTCTCCTCCTAACCTGCTGTGTTAGTTCTCCTCCTAACCTGCTGTGTTAGTTCTCCTCCTAACCTGCTGTGTTAGTTCTCCTCCTAACCTGCTGTGTTAGTTCTCCTAACCTGCTGTGTTAGTTCTCCTAACCTGCTATGTTAGTTCTCCTAACCTGCTGTGTTAGTTCTCCTAACCTGCTGTGTTAGTTATCCTCCTAACCTGCTGTGTTAGTTCTCCTCCTAACCTGCTGTGTTAGTTATCCTCCTAACCTGCTGTGTTAGTTCTCTTCCTAACCTGCTGTGTTAGTTCTCCTAACCTGCTGTGTTAGTTCTCCTAACCTGCTGTGTTAGTTCTCCTAACCTGCTGTGTTAGTTATCCTCCTAACATGCTGTGTTAGTTCTCTTCCTAACCTGCTGTGTTAGTTCTCCTAACCTGATGTTACTTCTCCTAACCTGCTGTGTTAGTTCTCCTCCTAACCTGCTGTGTTAGTTCTCCTAACCTGCTGTGTTAGTTCTCCTCCTAACCTGCTGTGTTAGTTCTCCTCCTAACCTGCTGTGTTAGTTCTCCTCCTAACCTGCTGTGTTAGTTCTCCTCCTAACCTGCTGTGTTAGTTCTCCTCCTAACCTGCTGTGTTAGTTCTCCTCCTAACCCGCTGTGTTAGTTCTCCTCCTAACCTGCTGTGTTAGTTCTCCTAACCTGCTGTGTTAGTTCTCCTAACCTGCTATGTTAGTTCTCCTAACCTGCTGTGTTAGTTCTCCTAACCTGCTGTGTTAGTTCTCCTAACCTGCTGTGTTAGTTATCCTCCTAACCTGCTGTGTTAGTTCTCCTCCTAACCTGCTGTGTTAGTTATCCTCCTAACCTGCTGTGTTAGTTCTCCTAACCTGCTGTGTTCATTCTCCTAACCTGCTGTGTTAGTTCTCCTCCTAACCTGCTGTGTTAGTTCTCCTCCTAACCTGCTGTGTTAGTTCTCCTCCTAACCTGCTGTGTTAGTTCTCCTAACCTGCTGTGTTAGTTCTCCTAACATGCTGTGTTAGTTCTCCTAACCTGCTGTGTTCATTCTCCTAACCTGCTGTGTTAGTTCTCCTCCTAACCTGCTGTGTTAGTTCTCCTCCTAACCTGCTGTGTTAGTTCTCCTCCTAACCTGCTGTGTTAGTTCTCCTAACATGCTGTGTTAGTTCTCCTAACCTGCTGTGTTCATTCTCCTAACCTGTTGTGTTAGTTCTCCTCCTAACCTGCTGTGTTAGTTCTCCCCCTAACCTGCTGTGTTAGTTCTCCTCCTAACCTGCTGTGTTAGTTCTCCTCCTAACCTGCTGTGTTAGTTCTCCTCCTAACCTGCTGTGTTAGTTCTCCTCCTAACCTGCTGTGTTAGTTCTCCTAACCTGCTGTGTTAGTTCTCCTAACCTGCTATGTTAGTTCTCCTAACCTGCTGTGTTAGTTCTCCTAACCTGCTGTGTTAGTTATCCTCCTAACCTGCTGTGTTAGTTCTCCTCCTAACCTGCTGTGTTAGTTATCCTCCTAACCTGCTGTGTTAGTTCTCTTCCTAACCTGCTGTGTTAGTTCTCCTAACCTGCTGTGTTAGTTCTCCTAACCTGCTGTGTTAGTTCTCCTAACCTGCTGTGTTAGTTATCCTCCTAACATGCTGTGTTAGTTCTCTTCCTACCCTGCTGTGTTAGTTCTCCTAACCTGATGTTACTTCTCCTAACCTGCTGTGTTAGTTCTCCTCCTAACCTGCTGTGTTAGTTCTCCTAACCTGCTGTGTTAGTTCTCCTCCTAACCTGCTGTGTTAGTTCTCCTCCTAACCTGCTGTGTTAGTTCTCCTCCTAACCTGCTGTGTTAGTTCTCCTCCTAACCTGCTGTGTTAGTTCTCCTCCTAACCTGCTGTGTTAGTTCTCCTCCTAACCCGCTGTGTTAGTTCTCCTCCTAACCTGCTGTGTTAGTTCTCCTAACCTGCTGTGTTAGTTCTCCTAACCTGCTATGTTAGTTCTCCTAACCTGCTGTGTTAGTTCTCCTAACCTGCTGTGTTAGTTCTCCTAACCTGCTGTGTTAGTTATCCTCCTAACCTGCTGTGTTAGTTCTCCTCCTAACCTGCTGTGTTAGTTATCCTCCTAACCTGCTGTGTTAGTTCTCTTCCTAACCTGCTGTGTTAGTTCTCCTAACCTGCTGTGTTAGTTCTCCTAACCTGCTGTGTTAGTTCTCCTAACCTGCGATGTTAGTTATCCTCCTAACATGCTGTGTTAGTTCTCTTCCTAACCTGCTGTGTTAGTTCTCCTAACCTGATGTTACTTCTCCTAACCTGCTGTGTTAGTTCTCCTCCTAACCTGCTGTGTTAGTTCTCCTCCTAACCTGCTGTGTTAGTTCTCCTCCTAACCTGCTGTGTTAGTTCTCCTAACCTGCTGTGTTAGTTCTCCTCCTAACCCGCTGTGTTAGTTATCCTCCTAACCTGCTGTGTTAGTTATCCTCCTAACCTGCTGTGTTCATTCTCCTAACCTGCTGTGTTAGTTCTCCTAACCTGCTGTGTTAGTTCTCCTAACCTGCTGTGTTAGTTCTCCTCCTAACCTGCTGTGTTAGTTCTCCTCCTAACCTGCTGTGTTAGTTCTCCTCCTAACCTGCTGTGTTAGTTCTCTTCCTAACCTGTGTTAGTTCTCCTAACCTGTGTTAGTTCTCCTAACCTGCTGTTTTAGTTCTCCTCCTAACCTGCTGTGTTAGTTCTCCTCCTAACCTGCTGTGTTAGTTCTCCTCCTAACCTGCTGTGTTAGTTCTCCTAACCTGCTGTGTTAGTTCTCTTCCTAACCTGCTGTGTTAGTTCTCTTCCTAACCTGCTGTGTTAGTTCTCCTAACCTGATGTTACTTCTCCTAACCTGCTGTGTTCATTCTCCTAACCTGCTGTGTTAGTTCTCCTCCTAACCTGCTGTGTTAGTTCTCCTAACCTGCTGTGTTAGTTCTCTTCCTAACCTGCTGTGTTAGTTCTCCTAACCTGCTATGTTAGTTCTCCTAACCTGCTGTGTTAGTTCTCCTAACCTGCTGTGTTAGTTCTCCTAACCTGCTGTGTTAGTTATCCTCCTAACCTGCTGTGTTAGTTCTCCTCCTAACCTGCTGTGTTAGTTCTCCTCCTAACCTGCTGTGTTAGTTCTCCTAACCTGCTGTGATAGTTCTCTTCCTAACCTGCTGTGTTAGTTCTCCTAACCTGCTATGTTAGTTCTCCTAACCTGCTGTGTTAGTTCTCCTAACCTGCTGTGTTAGTTCTCCTAACCTGCTGTGTTAGTTATCCTCCTAACCTGCTGTGTTAGTTCTCTTCCTAACCTACTGTGTTAGTTCTCCTAACCTGCTATGTTAGTTCTCCTAACCTGCTGTGTTAGTTCTCCTAACCTGCTGTGTTAGTTCTCCTAACCTGCTGTGTTAGTTATCCTAATCTGCTGTGTTAGTTATCCTCCCAACCTGCTGTGTTAGTTCCCCTAACCTGCTGTGTTAGTTATCCTAACCTGCTATGTTAGTTCTCCTAACCTGCTGTGATAGTTCTCTTCCTAACCTGCTGTTTTAGTTCTCCTAACCTGCTATGTTAGTTCTCCTAACCTGCTGTGTTAGTTCTCCTAACCTGCTGTGTTAGTTATCCTCCTAACCTGCTGTGTTAGTTCTCCTAACCTGCTGTGTTAGTTATCCTCCCAACCTGCTGTGTTAGTTCCCCTAACCTGCTGTGTTAGTTATCCTAACCTGCTGTGATAGTTCTCCTAACCTGCTGTGTTAGTTCTCCTAACCTGCTGTGTTAGTTCTCCTAACCTGCTGTGATAGTTCTCCTAACCTGCTGTGTTAGTTCTCCTAACCTGCTGTGTTATTTCTCCTAACCTGCTGTGTTAGTTCTCCTAACTTGCTGTGTTAGTTCTCCTAACCTGCTGTGATAGTTCTCCTAACCTGCTGTGTTAGTTCTCCTAACCTGCTGTGTTAGTTCCCCTAACCTTCTGTGATAGTTCTCCTAACCTGCTGTATTAGTTCTCCTATCCTGCTGTGTTAGTTCTCCTAACCTGCTGTGACAGTTCTCCTAACCTGATGTTATTCTCATAACCTGCTGTGTTCATTCTCAAAACCTGCTGTGTTAGTTCTCCTCCTAACCTGCTGTGTTAGTTCTCCTCCTAACCTGCTGTGTTAGTTCTCCTCCTAACCTGCTGTGTTAGTTCTCCTCCTAACCTGCTGTGTTAGTTATCCTCCTAACCTGCTGTGTTAGTTATCCTCCTAACCTGCTGTGTTAGTTATCCTCCTAACCTGCTGTGTTAGTTCTCCTAACCTGATGTTATTCTCAAAACCTGCTGTGTTCATTCTCAAAACCTGCTGTGTTAGTTCTCCTAACCTGCTGTGTTAGTTCTCCTAACCTGCTTTGTTAGTTCTCCTCCTAACCTGCTGTGTTAGTTCTCCTCCTAACCTGCTGTGTTAGTTATCCTCCTAACCTGCTGTGTTAGTTCTCTTCCTAACCTGCTGTGTTAGTTCTCCTAACCTGTGTTAGTTCTCCTAACCTGCTGTGTTAGTTCTCTTCCTAACCTGCTGTGTTAGTTCTCCTAACCTGCTGTGTTAGTTCTCCTAACCTGCTGTGTTAGTTCTCCTCCTAACCTGCTGTGTTAGTTCTCCTCCTAACCTGCTGTGTTAGTTCTCCTCCTAACCTGCTGTGTTAGTTCTCCTCCTAACCTGCTGTGTTAGTTCTCCTAACCTGCTGTGTTAGTTCTCCTAACCTGCTGTGTTACTTCTCCTAACCTGCTGTGTTCATTCTCCTAACCTGCTGTGTTAGTTCTCCTCCTAACCTGCTGTGTTAGTTCTCCTCCTAACCTGCTGTGTTAGTTCTCCTCCTAACCTGCTGTGTTAGTTCTCCTAACCTGCTGTGTTAGTTCTCCTAACCTGCTGTGTTCATTCTCCTAACCTGCTGTGTTAGTTCTCCTCCTAACCTGCTGTGTTAGTTCTCCTCCTAACCTGCTGTGTTAGTTCTCCTCCTAACCTGCTGTGTTAGTTTTCCTCCTAACCTGCTGTGTTAGTTCTCCTAACCTTCTGTGATAGTTCTCCTAACCTGCTGTATTAGTTCCCCTAACCTGCTGTGTTAGTTCTCCTAACCTGCTGTGACAGTTCTCCTAACCAGCTGTGTTAGTTCTCCTCCTAACGTGCTGTGTTAGTTCTCCTCCTAACCTGCTGTGCTAGTTATCCTCCTAACCTGCTGTGTTAGTTCTCTTCCTAACCTGCTGTGTTAGTTCTCCTAACCTGATGTTATTCTCATAACCTGCTGTGTTAGTTCTCCTCCTAACCTGCTGTGTTAGTTCTCCTCCTAACCTGCTGTGTTAGTTCTCCTCCTAACCTGCTGTGTTAGTTCTCCTCCTAACCTGCTGTGTTAGTTCTCCTCCTAACCTGCTGTGTTAGTTCTCCTCCTAACCTGCTGTGTTAGTTCTCCTCCTAACCTGCTGTGTTAGTTCTCCTCCTAACCTGCTGTGTTAGTTCTCCTAACCTGCTGTGTTAGTTCTCCTCCTAACCTGCTGTGTTAGTTCTCCTCCTAACCTGCTGTGTTAGTTCTCCTAACATGCTGTGTTAGTTCTCCTAACCTGCTGTGTTCATTCTCCTAACCTGCTGTGTTAGTTCTCCTCCTAACCTGCTGTGTTAGTTCTCCTCCTAACCTGCTGTGTTAGTTATCCTCCTAACCTGCTGTGTTAGTTCTCTTCCTAACCTGCTGTGTTAGTTCTCCTAACCTGTGTTAGTTCTCCTAACCTGCTGTGTTAGTTCTCCTAACCTGCTGTGTTAGTTCTCCTAACCTGCTGTGTTAGTTCTCCTAACCTGCTGTGTTAGTTATCCTCCTAACATGCTGTGTTAGTTCTCTTCCTAACCTGCTGTGTTAGTTCTCCTAACCTGCTGTGTTAGTTCTCCTCCTAACCTGCTGTGTTAGTTCTCCTCCTAACCTGCTGTGTTAGTTCTCCTAACCTGCTGTGTTAGTTCTCCTAACCTGCTGTGTTACTTCTCCTAACCTGCTGTGTTCATTCTCCTAACCTGCTGTGTTAGTTCTCCTCCTAACCTGCTGTGTTAGTTCTCCTCCTAACCTGCTGTGTTAGTTCTCCTCCTAACCTGCTGTGTTAGTTCTCCTAACCTGCTGTGTTAGTTCTCCTAACCTGCTGTGTTCATTCTCCTAACCTGCTGTGTTAGTTCTCCTCCTAACCTGCTGTGTTAGTTCTCCTCCTAACCTGCTGTGTTAGTTCTCCTCCTAACCTGCTGTGTTAGTTCTCCTCCTAACCTGCTGTGTTAGTTCTCCTAACCTTCTGTGATAGTTCTCCTAACCTGCTGTATTAGTTCCCCTAACCTGCTGTGTTAGTTCTCCTAACCTGCTGTGACAGTTCTCCTAACCAGCTGTGTTAGTTCTCCTCCTAACCTGCTGTGTTAGTTCTCCTCCTAACCTGCTGTGCTAGTTATCCTCCTAACCTGCTGTGTTAGTTCTCTTCCTAACCTGCTGTGTTAGTTCTCCTAACCTGATGTTATTCTCATAACCTGCTGTGTTCATTCTCAAAACCTGCTGTGTTAGTTCTCCTCCTAACCTGCTGTGTTAGTTCTCCTCCTAACCTGCTGTGTTAGTTCTCCTCCTAACCTGCTATGTTAGTTCTCCTCCTAACCTGCTGTGTTAGTTCTCCTCCTAACCTGCTGTGTTAGTTCTCCTCCTAACCTGCTGTGTTCGTTCTCCTCCTAACCTGCTGTGTTAGTTCTCCTCCTAACCTGCTGTGTTAGTTCTCCTCCTAACCTGCTGTGTTAGTTCTCCTAACCTTCTGTGATAGTTCTCCTAACCTGCTGTATTAGTTCCCCTAACCTGCTGTGTTAGTTCTCCTAACCTGCTGTGTTAGTTCTCCTCCTAACCTGCTGTGTTAGTTCTCCTAACCAGCTTTGTTAGTTCTCCTCCTAACCTGCTGTGTTAGTTCTCCTAACCAGCTGTGTTAGTTCTCTTCCTAACCTGCTGTGTTAGTTCTCCTAACCTGATGTTATTCTCATAACCTGCTGTGTTCATTCTCAAAACCTGCTGTGTTAGTTCTCCTCCTAACCTGCTGTGTTAGTTCTCCTAACCTGCTGTGTTAGTTCTCCTCCTAACCTGCTGTGTTAGTTCTCCTAACCAGCTGTGTTAGTTCTCCTCCTAACCTGCTGTGTTAGTTCTCCTCCTAACCTGCTGTGTTAGTTCTCCTCCTAACCTGCTGTGTTAGTTCTCCTCCTAACCTGCTGTGTTAGTTCTCCTCCTAACCTGCTGTGTTAGTTCTCCTCCTAACCTGCTGTGTTAGTTCTCCTCCTAACCTGCTGTGTTAGTTCTCCTCCTAACCTGCTGTGTTAGTTCTCCTCCTAACCTGCTGTGTTAGTTCTCCTCCTAACCTGCTGTGTTAGTTCTCCTAACCTGCTGTGTTAGTTCTCCTCCTAACCTGCTGTGTTAGTTCTCCTCCTAACCTGCTGTGTTAGTTCTCCTAACCTGCTGTGTTAGTTCTCTTCCTAACCTGCTGTGTTAGTTCTCCTAACCTGCTGTGTTAGTTCTCCTAACCTGCTGTGTTAGTTCTCCTCCTAACCTGCTGTGTTAGTTCTCCTAACCTGCTGTGTTAGTTCTCCTCCTAACCTGCTGTGTTAGTTCTCCTCCTAACCTGCTGTGTTAGTTCTCCTCCTAACCTGCTGTGTTAGTTCTCCTCCCTAACCTGCTGTGTTAGTTCTCCTCCTAACCTGCTGTGTTAGTTCTCCTCCTAACCTGCTGTGTTAGTTCTCCTCCTAACCTGCTGTGTTAGTTCTCCTCCTAACCTGCTGTGTTAGTTCTCCTCCTAACCTGCTGTGTTAGTTCTCCTAACCTGCTGTGTTAGTTCTCCTCCCTAACCTGCTGTGTTAGTTCTCCTCCTAACCTGCTGTGTTAGTTCTCCTAACCTGCTGTGTTAGTTCTCTTCCTAACCTGCTGTGTTAGTTCTCCTAACCTGCTGTGTTAGTTCTCCTAACCTGCTGTGTTAGTTCTCCTAACCTGCTGTGTTAGTTATCCTCCTAACCTGCTGTGTTAGTTCTCCTCCTAACCTGCTGTGTTAGTTCTCCTAACCTGCTGTGTTAGTTCCCCTAACCTGCTGTGTTAGTTCTCCTAACCTGCTGTGTTAGTTCTCCTAACCTGCTGTGTTAGTTCTCCTAACCTGCTGTGATAGTTCTCCTAACCTGCTGTGTTAGTTCTCCTAACCTGCTGTGTTAGTTCTCCTAACTTGCTGTGTTAGTTCTCCTAACCTGCTGTGTTAGTTCTCCTAACCTGCTGTGATAGTTCTCCTAACCTGCATTTTTAGTTCTCCTAACCTGCTGTGTTAGTTCCCCTAACCTGCTGTGATAGTTCTCCTAACCTGCTGTATTAGTTCTCCTATCCTGCTGTGTTAGTTCTCCTAACCTGCTGTGACAGTTCTCCTAACCAGCTGTGTTAGTTCTCCTCCTAACCTGCTGTGTTAGTTATCCTCCTAACCTGCTGTGTTAGTTCTCTTCCTAACCTGATGTTATTCTCATAACCTGCTGTGTTCATTCTCAAAACCTGCTGTGTTAGTTCTCCTAACCTGCTGTGTTAGTTCTCCTAACCTGCTGTGTTAGTTCTCCTCCTAACCTGCTGTGTTAGTTCTCCTCCCTAACCTGCTGTGTTAGTTCTCCTCCTAACCTGCTGTGTTAGTTCTCCTCCTAACCTGCTGTGTTAGTTCTCCTAACCTGCTGTGTTAGTTCTCCTAACCTGCTGTGTTAGTTCTCCTCCTAACCTGCTGTGTTAGTTCTCCTCCTAACCTGCTGTGTTAGTACTCCTCCTATCCTGCTGTGTTAGTTCTCCTCCTAACCTGCTGTGTTAGTTCTCCTAACCTGCTGTGTTAGTTCTCCTCCTAACCTGCTGTGTTAGTTCTCCTCCTAACCTGCTGTGTTAGTTCTCCTAACCTGCTGTGTTAGTTCTCCTCCTAACCTGCTGTGTTAGTTCTCCTCCTAACCTGCTGTGTTAGTTCTCCTAACCTGCTGTGTTAGTTCTCCTCCTAACCTGCTGTGTTAGTTCTCCTCCTAACCTGCTGTGTTAGTTCTCCTCCTAACCTGCTGTGTTAGTTCTCTTCCTAACCTGCTGTGTTAGTTCTCCTAACCTGCTATGTTAGTTCTCCTAACCTGCTGTGTTAGTTCTCTTAACCTGCTGTGTTAGTTCTCCTAACCTGCTGTGTTAGTTCTCCTAACCTGCTGTGTTAGTTCTCCTAACCTGCTGTGTTAGTTCTCTTAACCTGCTGTGTTAGTTATCCTCCTAACCTTCTGTGTTAGTTCTCCTCCTAACCTTCTGTGTTAGTTCTCTTCCTAACCTGCTGTGTTAGTTCTCTTCCTAACCTGCTGTGTTAGTTCTCCTAACCTGTGTTAGTTCTCCTAACCTGCTGTGTTAGTTCTCCTAACCTGCTGTGTTAGTTCTCCTAACCTGCTGTGTTAGTTCTCCTCAACCTGCTGTGTTAGTTCTCCTAACCTGCTGTGTTAGTTCTCTTCCTAACCTCCTGTGTTAGTTCTCCTAACATGCTGTGTTAGTTCTCTTCCTAACCTGCTGTGTTCGTTCTCCTAACCTGCTGTGTTAGTTCTCCCTCTAACCTGCTGTGTTAGTTCTCCTTCTAACCTGCTGTGTTAGTTCTCCTAACCTGCTGTGTTAGTTCTCCTAACCTGCTGTGTTACTTCTCCTAACCTGCTGTGTTCATTCTCCTAACCTGCTGTGTTAGTTCTCCTCCTAACCTGCTGTGTTAGTTCTCCTCTAACCTGCTGTGTTAGTTCTCCTCCTAACCTGCTGTGTTAGTTCTCCTAACCTGCTGTGTTAGTTCTCCTCAACATGCTGTGTTAGTTCTCCTAACCTGCTGTGTTCGTTCTCCTAACCTGCTGTGTTAGTTCTCCTCCTAACCTGCTGTGTTAGTTCTCCTCCTAACCTGCTGTGTTAGTTCTCCTCCTAACCTGCTGTGTTAGTTCTCCTAACCTGCTGTGTTAGTTCTCCTAACCTGCTGTGTTCGTTCTCCTAACCTGCTGTGTTAGTTCTCCTCCTAACCTGCTGTGTTAGTTCTCCCCCTAACCTGCTGTGTTAGTTCTCCTCCTAACCTGCTGTGTTAGTTCTCCTCCTAACCTGCTGTGTTAGTTCTCCTCCTAACCTGCTGTGTTAGTTTCCTCCTAACCTGCTGTGTTAGTTCTCTCCTAACCTGCTGTGTTAGTTCTCCTAACCTGCTATGTTAGTTCTCCTAACCTGCTGTGTTAGTTCTCCTAACCTGCTGTGTTAGTTCTCCTCCTAACCTGCTGTGTTAGTTCTCCTCCTAACCTGCTGTGTTAGTTATCCTCCTAACCTGCTGTGTTAGTTCTTTTCCCTAACCTGCTGTGTTAGTTCTCCTAACCTGCTGTGTTAGTTCTCCTAACCTGCTGTGTTAGTTCTCCTCCTAACCTGCTGTGTTAGTTCTCCTCCTAACCTGCTGTGTTAGTTCTCCTAACCTGCTGTGTTAGTTCTCCTCCTAACCTGCTGTGTTAGTTCTCCTAACCTGCTGTGTTAGTTCTCTTCCTAACCTGCTGTGTTAGTTCTCCTAACCTGCTATGTTAGTTCTCCTAACCTGCTGTGTTAGTTCTCCTAACCTGCTGTGTTAGTTATCCTCCTAACCTGCTGTGTTAGTTCTCCTCCTAACCTGCTGTGTTAGTTCTCCTAACCTGCTGTGTTAGTTCCCCTAACCTGCTGTGTTAGTTCTCCTAACCTGCTCTGTTAGTTCTCCTAACCTGCTGTGTTAGTTCTCCTAACCTGCTGTGATAGTTCTCCTAACCTGCTGTGTTAGTTCTCCTAACCTGCTGTGTTAGTTCTCCTAACTTGCTGTGTTAGTTCTCCTAACCTGCTGTGTTAGTTCTCCTAACCTGCTGTGATAGTTCTCCTAACCTGCATTTTTAGTTCTCCTAACCTGCTGTGTTAGTTCCCCTAACCTTCTGTGATAGTTCTCCTAACCTGCTGTATTAGTTCTCCTATCCTGCTGTGTTAGTTCTCCTAACCTGCTGTGACAGTTCTCCTAACCAGCTGTGTTAGTTCTCCTCCTAACCTGCTGTGTTAGTTATCCTCCTAACCTGCTGTGTTAGTTCTCTTCCTAACCTGATGTTATTCTCATAACCTGCTGTGTTCATTCTCAAAACCTGCTGTGTTAGTTCTCCTAACCTGCTGTGTTAGTTCTCCTAACCTGCTGTGTTAGTTCTCCTCCTAACCTGCTGTGTTAGTTCTCCTCCTAACCTGCTGTGTTAGTTCTCCTCCTAACCTGCTGTGTTAGTTCTCCTCCTAACCTGCTGTGTTAGTTCTCCTAACCTGCTGTGTTAGTTCTCCTAACCTGCTGTGTTAGTTCTCCTCCTAACCTGCTGTGTTAGTTCTCCTCCTAACCTGCTGTGTTAGTACTCCTCCTATCCTGCTGTGTTAGTTCTCCTCCTAACCTGCTGTGTTAGTTCTCCTAACCTGCTGTGTTAGTTCTCCTCCTAACCTGCTGTGTTAGTTCTCCTCCTAACCTGCTGTGTTAGTTCTCCTAACCTGCTGTGTTAGTTCTCCTCCTAACCTGCTGTGTTAGTTATCCTCCTAACCTGCTGTGTTCATTCTCCTAACCTGCTGTGTTAGTTCTCCTCCTAACCTGCTGTGTTAGTTCTCCTCCTAACCTGCTGTGTTAGTTCTCCTCCTAACCTGCTGTGTTAGTTCTCTTCCTAACCTGCTGTGTTAGTTCTCCTAACCTGCTATGTTGGTTCTCCTAACCTGCTGTGTTAGTTCTCTTAACCTGCTGTGTTAGTTCTCCTAACCTTTGATAGTTCTCCTAACCTGCTGTGTTAGTTCTCCTAACCTGCTGTGTTAGTTCTCTTAACCTGCTGTGTTAGTTATCCTCCTAACCTTCTGTGTTAGTTATCCTCCTAACCTTCTGTGTTAGTTCTCCTCCTAACCTGCTGTGTTAGTTCTCTTCCTAACCTGCTGTGTTAGTTCTCCTAACCTGTGTTTGTTCTCCTAACCTGCTGTGTTAGTTCTCCTAACCTGCTGTGTTAGTTCTCCTAACCTGCTGTGTTAGTTCTCCTAACCTGCTGTGTTAGTTCTCCTAACCTGCTGTGTTAGTTCTCCTAACCTCCTGTGTTAGTTATACTCCTAACATGCTGTGTTAGTTCTCTTCCTAACCTGCTGTGTTAGTTCTCCTAACCTGCTGTGTTAGTTCTCCCTTTAACCTGCTGTGTTAGTTCTCCTTCTAACCTGCTGTATTAGTTCTCCTAACCTGCTGTGTTAGTTCTCCTAACCTGCTGTGTTACTTCTCCTAACCTGCTGTGTTCATTCTCCTAACCTGCTGTGTTAGTTCTCCTCCTAACCTGCTGTGTTAGTTCTCCTCCTAACCTGCTGTGTTAGTTCTCCTCCTAACCTGCTGTGTTAATTCTCCTAACCTGCTGTGTTAGTTCTCCTAACATGCTGTGTTAGTTCTCCTAACCTGCTGTGTTCATTCTCCTAACCTGCTGTGTTAGTTCTCCTCCTAACCTGCTGTGTTAGTTCTCCTCCTAACCTGCTGTGTTAGTTCTCCTCCTAACCTGCTGTGTTAGTTCTCCTAACATGCTGTGTTAGTTCTCCTAACCTGCTGTGTTCATTCTCCTAACCTGTTGTGTTAGTTCTCCTCCTAACCTGCTGTGTTAGTTCTCCCCCTAACCTGCTGTGTTAGTTCTCCTCCTAACCTGCTGTGTTAGTTCTCCTCCTAACCTGCTGTGTTAGTTCTCCTCCTAACCTGCTGTGTTAGTTATCCTCCTAACCTGCTGTGTTAGTTCTCCTAACCTGCTGTGTTAGTTCTCCTAACCTGCTATGTTAGTTCTCCTAACCTGCTGTGTTAGTTCTCCTAACCTGCTGTGTTAGTTATCCTCCTAACCTGCTGTGTTAGTTCTCCTCCTAACCTGCTGTGTTAGTTATCCTCCTAACCTGCTGTGTTAGTTCTCTTCCTAACCTGCTGTGTTAGTTCTCCTAACCTGCTGTGTTAGTTCTCCTAACCTGCTGTGTTAGTTCTCCTAACCTGCTGTGTTAGTTATCCTCTTAACATGCTGTGTTAGTTCTCTTCCTAACCTGCTGTGTTAGTTCTCCTAACCTGATGTTACTTCTCCTAACCTGCTGTGTTAGTTCTCCTCCTAACCTGCTGTGTTAGTTCTCCTAACCTGCTGTGTTAGTTCTCCTCCTAACCTGCTGTGTTAGTTCTCCTCCTAACCTGCTGTGTTAGTTCTCCTCCTAACCTGCTGTGTTAGTTCTCCTCCTAACCTGCTGTGTTAGTTCTCCTCCTAACCTGCTGTGTTAGTTCTCCTCCTAACCCGCTGTGTTAGTTCTCCTCCTAACCTGCTGTGTTAGTTCTCCTAACATGCTGTGTTAGTTCTCCTAACCTGCTATGTTAGTTCTCCTAACCTGCTGTGTTAGTTCTCCTAACCTGCTGTGTTAGTTCTCCTAACCTGCTGTGTTAGTTCTCCTCCTAACCTGCTGTGTTAGTTCTCCTCCTAACCTGCTGTGTTAGTTCTCCTCCTAACCTGCTGTGTTAGTTCTCTTCCTAACCTGCTGTGTTAGTTCTCCTAACCTGCTGTGTTAGTTCTCCTCCTAACCTGCTGTGTTAGTTCTCTTCCTAACCTGCTGTGTTAGTTCTCCTAACCTGCTGTGTTAGTTATCCTCCTAACATGCTGTGTTAGTTCTCTTCCTAACCTGCTGTGTTAGTTCTCCTAACCTGATGTTACTTCTCCTAACCTGCTGTGTTAGTTCTCCTCCTAACCTGCTGTGTTAGTTCTCCTCCTAACCTGCTGTGTTAGTTCTCCTCCTAACCTGCTGTGTTAGTTCTCCTAACCTGCTGTGTTAGTTCTCCTCCTAACCCGCTGTGTTAGTTATCCTCCTAACCTGCTGTGTTAGTTCTCCTAACCTGCTGTGTTCATTCTCCTAACCTGCTTTGTTAGTTCTCCTAACCTGCTGTGTTAGTTCTCCTAACCTGCTGTGTTAGTTCTCCTCCTAACCTGCTGTGTTAGTTCTCCTCCTAACCTGCTGTGTTAGTTCTCCTCCTAACCTGCTGTGTTAGTTCTCTTCCTAACCTGTGTTAGTTCTCCTAACCTGTGTTAGTTCTCCTAACCTGCTGTGTAAGTTCTCCTAACCTGCTGTGTTAGTTCTCCTAACCTGCTGTGTTAGTTCTCCTAACCTGCTGTGTTAGTTCTCCTAACCTGCTGTGTTAGTTCTCCTCCTAACCTGCTGTGTTAGTTCTCCTCCTAACCTGCTGTGTTAGTTCTCCTCCTAACCTGCTGTGTTAGTTCTCTTCCTAACCTGTGTTAGTTCTCCTAACCTGTGTTAGTTCTCCTAACCTGCTGTGTTAGTTCTCCTAACCTGCTGTGTTAGTTCTCCTAACCTGCTGTGTTAGTTCTCCTAACCTGCTGTGTTAGTTCTCCTAACCTGCTGTGTTAGTTCTCTTCCTAACCTGCTGTGTTAGTTCTCTTCCTAACCTGCTGTGTTAGTTCTCCTAACCTGATGTTACTTCTCTTAACCTGCTGTGTTCATTCTCCTAACCTGCTGTGTTAATTCTCCTCCTAACCTGCTGTGTTAGTTCTCCTAACCTGCTGTGTTAGTTCTCTTCCTAACCTGCTGTGTTAGTTCTCCTAACCTGCTATGTTAGTTCTCCTAACCTGCTGTGTTAGTTCTCCTAACCTGCTGTGTTAGTTCTCCTAACCTGCTGTGTTAGTTCTCCTAACCTGCTGTGTTAGTTCTCCTCCTAACCTGCTGTGTTAGTTCTCCTCCTAACCTGCTGTGTTAGTTCTCCTCCTAACCTGCTGTGTTAGTTCTCCTAACCTGCTGTGATAGTTCTCTTCCTAACCTGCTGTGTTAGTTCTCCTAACCTGCTATGTTAGTTCTCCTAACCTGCTGTGTTAGTTCTCCTAACCTGCTGTGTTAGTTCTCCTAACCTGCTGTGTTAGTTATCCTCCTAACCTGCTGTGTTAGTTCTCTTCCTAACCTACTGTGTTAGTTCTCCTAACCTGCTATGTTAGTTCTCCTAACCTGCTGTGTTAGTTCTCCTAACCTGCTGTGTTAGTTATCCTAACCTGCTGTGTTAGTTATCCTCCCAACCTGCTGTGTTAGTTCCCCTAACCTGCTGTGTTAGTTATCCTAACCTGCTATGTTAGTTCTCCTAACCTGCTGTGATAGTTCTCTTCCTAACCTGCTGTGTTAGTTCTCCTAACCTGCTATGTTAGTTCTCCTAACCTGCTGTGTTAGTTCTCCTAACCTGCTGTGTTAGTTCTCCTCCTAACCTGCTGTGTTAGTTCTCCTAACCTGCTGTGTTAGTTATCCTCCCAATCTGCTGTGTTAGTTCCCCTAACCTGCTGTGTTAGTTATCCTAACCTGCTGTGATAGTTCTCCTAACCTGCTGTGTTAGTTCTCCTAACCTGCTGTGTTAGTTCTCCTAACCTGCTGTGATAGTTCTCCTAACCTGCTGTGTTAGTTCTCCTAACCTGCTGTGTTAGTTCTCCTAACCTGCTGTGTTAGTTCTCCTAACTTGCTGTGTTAGTTCCTCCTAACCTGCTGTGTTAGTTCTCCTAACCTGCTGTGTTAGTTCTCCTAACCTGCTGTGTTAGTTCCCCTAACCTTCTGTGTTAGTTCTCCTAACCTGCTGTGTTAGTTCTCCTATCCTGCTGTGTTAGTTCTCCTAACCTGCTGTGTCAGTTCTCCTAACCTGATGTTATTCTCATAACCTGCTGTGTTCGTTCTCCAAACCTGCTGTGTTAGTTCTCCTCCTAACCTGCTGTGTTAGTTCTCCTCCTAACCTGCTGTGTTAGTTCTCCTCCTAACCTGCTGTGTTAGTTCTCCTCCTAACCTGCTGTGTTAGTTCTCCTAACCTGCTGTGTTAGTTACTCCTAACCTGCTGTGTTAGTTCTCCTAACCTGCTGTGTTAGTTCTCCTTAACCTGCTGTGTTAGTTCTCCTAACCTGCTGTGTTAGTTCTCCTCAACCTGCTGTGTTAGTTCTCCTCTAACCTGCTGTGTTAGTTCTCCTAACCTGCTGTGTTAGTTCTCCTAACCTGCTGTGTTAGTTCTCCTCCTAACCTGCTGTGTTAGTTCTCCTAACCTGCTGTGTTAGTTCTCCTCCTAACCTGCTGTGTTAGTTCTCCTAACCTGCTGTGTTAGTTCTCCTCCTAATCTGCTGTGTTAGTTCTCCTCCTAACCTGCTGTGTTAGTTCTCCTCCTAACCTGCTGTGTTAGTTCTCCTCCTAACCTGCTGTGTTAGTTCTCCTAACCTGCTGTGTTAGTTCTCCTCCTAACCTGCTGTGTTAGTTCTCTTCCTAACCTGCTGTGTTAGTTCTCCTCTAACCTGCTGTGTTAGTTATCCTCCTAACCTGCTGTGTTAGTTCTCTTCCTAACCTGCTGTGTTAGTTCTCCTAACCTGCTGTTACTTCTCCTAACCTGCTGTGTTAGTTCTCCTCCTAACCTGCTGTGTTAGTTCTCCTCCTAACCTGCTGTGTTAGTTCTCCTAACCTGCTGTGTTAGTTCTCCTAACCTGCTGTGTTAGTTCTCCTCCTAACCTGCTGTGTTAGTTCCTCCTAACCTGCTGTGTTAGTTCTCCTAACCTGCTGTGTTCGTTCTCCTAACCTGCTTTGTTAGTTCTCCTAACCTGCTGTGTTAGTTCTCCTAACCTGCTGTGTTAGTTCTCCTCCTAACCTGCTGTGTTAGTTCTCCTCCTAACCTGCTGTGTTAGTTCTCCTCCTAACCTGCTGTGTTAGTTCTCTTCCTAACCTGCTTTTAGTTCTCCTAACCTGCTGTTAGTTCTCCTAACCTGCTGTGTTAGTTCTCCTAACCTGCTGTGTTAGTTCTCCTAACCTGCTGTGTTAGTTCTCCTAACCTGCTGTGTTAGTTCTCCTCCTAACCTGCTGTGTTAGTTCTCCTCCTAACCTGCTGTGTTAGTTCTCCTCCTAACCTGCTGTGTTAGTTCTCCTCCTAACCTGCTGTGTTAGTTCTCCTCCTAACCTGCTGTGTTAGTTCTCCTAACCTGCTGTGTTAGTTCTCCTAACCTGCTGTGTTAGTTCTCCCTAACCTGCTGTGTTAGTTCTCCTAACCTGCTGTGTTAGTTCTCCTAACCTGCTGTGTTAGTTCTCCTAACCTGCTGTGTTAGTTCTCCTCCTAACCTGCTGTGTTAGTTCTCTTCCTAACCTGCTGTGTTAGTTCTCCTAACCTGCTGTTACTTCTCCTAACCTGCTGTGTTAGTTCTCCTCCTAACCTGCTGTGTTAGTTCTCCTCCTAACCTGCTGTGTTAGTTCTCCTCCTAACCTGCTGTGTTAGTTCTCTTCCTAACCTGCTGTGTTAGTTCTCCTAACCTGCTGTGTTAGTTCTCCTAACCTGCTGTGTTAGTTCTCCTAACCTGCTGTGTTAGTTCTCCTAACCTGCTGTGTTAGTTCTCCTCCTAACCTGCTGTGTTAGTTCTCCTCCTAACCTGCTGTGTTAGTTCTCCTCCTAACCTGCTGTGTTAGTTCTCCTAACCTGCTGTGATAGTTCTCTTCCTAACCTGCTGTGTTAGTTCTCCTAACCTGCTATGTTAGTTCTCCTAACCTGCTGTGTTAGTTCTCCTAACCTGCTGTGTTAGTTCTCCTCTAACCTGCTGTGTTAGTTCTCCTCCTAACCTGCTGTGTTAGTTCTCCTCCTAACCTGCTGTGTTAGTTCTCCTAACCTGCTGTGTTAGTTCTCCTAACCTGCTGTGTTAGTTCTCCTAACCTGCTGTGTTAGTTCTCCTAACCTGCTGTGTTAGTTATCCTCCCAACCTGCTGTGTTAGTTCCCCTAACCTGCTGTGTTAGTTCTCCTAACCTGCTATGTTAGTTCTCCTAACCTGCTGTGTTAGTTCTCCTCCTAACCTGCTGTGTTAGTTCTCCTAACCTGCTGTGTTAGTTCTCCTAACCTGCTGTGTTAGTTTCTCCTAACCTGCTGTGTTAGTTCTCCTCCCTAACCTGCTGTGTTAGTTCTCCTAACCTGCTGTGTTAGTTCTCCTCCCAACCTGCTGTGTTAGTTCTCCTCCCCTAACCTGCTGTGTTAGTTCTCCTCAACCTGCTGTGTTAGTTCTCCTAACCTGCTGTGTTAGTTCTCCTAACCTGCTGTGTTAGTTCTCCTAACCTGCTGTGTTAGTTCTCCTAACCTGCTGTGTTAGTTCTCCTAACCTGCTGTGTTAGTTCTCCTAACCTGCTGTGTTAGTTCTCCTCAACCTGCTGTGTTAGTTCTCCTAACCTGCTGTGTTAGTTCTCCTAACCTGATGTGTTAGTTCTCCTAACCTGCTGTGTTAGTTCCCCTAACCTGCTGTGTTAGTTCTCCTAA
Organism: Coregonus clupeaformis; assembly: GCF_020615455.1. Classification (NCBI taxonomy): domain Eukaryota; kingdom Metazoa; phylum Chordata; class Actinopteri; order Salmoniformes; family Salmonidae; genus Coregonus; species Coregonus clupeaformis. The sequence goes on along the minus strand of NW_025535150.1, from coordinate 2,352 downwards.
CCTGCTGTATTAGTTCTCCTATCCTGCTGTGTTAGTTCTCCTAACCTGCTGTGACAGTTCTCCTAACCTGCTGTTATTCTCATAACCTGCTGTGTTCGTTCTCCAAACCTGCTGTGTTAGTTCTCCTCCTAACCTGCTGTGTTAGTTCTCCTCCCTAACCTGCTGTGTTAGTTCTCTTCCTAACCTGCTGTGTTAGTTCTCTTCCTAACCTGCTGTGTTAGTTCTCCTCCTAACCTGCTGTGTTAGTTATCCTCCTAACCTGCTGTGTTAGTTCTCCTAACCTGATGTTACTTCTCCTAACCTGCTGTGTTCATTCTCAAAACCAGCTGTGTTAGTTCTCCTAACCTGCTGTGTTAGTTCTCCTTAACCTGCTGTGTTATTCTCCTCCTAACCTGCTGTGTTAGTTCTCCTCCTAACCTGCTGTGTTAGTTATCCTCCTAACCTGCTGTGTTAGTTCTCCTCCTAACCTGCTGTGTTAGTTCTCCTAACCTGCTGTGTTAGTTATCCTCCTAACCTTCTGTGTTAGTTCTCCTCCTAACCTGCTGTGTTAGTTCTCTTCCTAACCTGCTGTGTTAGTTCTCCTCCTAACCTGCTTGTTAGTTCTCCTAACCTGCTGTGTTAGTTCTCTCCTAACCTGCTGTGTTAGTTCTCCTCTAACCTGCTGTGTTAGTTCTCCTCTAACCTGCTGTGTTAGTTCTCCTCTAACCTGCTGTGTTAGTTCTCCTCCTAACCTGCTGTGTTAGTTCTCTTCCCTAACCTGCTGTGTTAGTTCTCCCTAACCTGCTGTGTTAGTTCTCCTCCTAACCTGCTGTGTTAGTTCTCCTAACCTGCTGTGTTAGTTCTCCTCCTAACCTGCTGTGTTAGTTCTCCTAACCTGCTGTGTTAGTTCTCCTAACCTGCTGTGTTAGTTCTCCTCAACCTGCTGTGTTAGTTCTCCTCCTAACCTGCTGTGTTAGTTCTCCTCCTAACCTGCTGTGTTAGTTCTCCTCCTAACCTGCTGTGTTAGTTCTCCTCCTAACCTGCTGTGTTAGTTCTCTTCCTAACCTGCTGTGTTAGTTCTCCTACACCTGTGTTAGTTCTCTTCCTAACCTGCTGTGTTAGTTCTCCTAACCTGCTGTGTTAGTTCTCCTAACCTGCTGTGTTAGTTCTCCTAACCTGCTGTTTAGTTCTCCTCCTAACATGCTGTGTTAGTTCTCTTCCTAACCTGCTGTGTTAGTTCTCCTAACCTGATGTTACTTTCCCTAAACTGCTGTGTTAGTTCTCCTCCTAACCTGCTGTGTTAGTTCTCCTAACCTGCTGTGTTAGTTCTCCTCCTAACCTGCTGTGTTAGTTCTCCTCCTAACCTGCTGTGTTAGTTCTCCTAACCTGCTATGTTAGTTCTCCTAACCTGCTGTGTTAGTTCTCCTCTAACCTGCTGTGTTAGTTCTCCTCCTAACCTGCTGTGTTAGTTCTCCTCCTAACCTGCTGTGTTAGTTCTCCTCCTAACCTGCTGTGTTAGTTCTCCTCCTAACCTGCTGTGTTAGTTCTCCTAACCTGCTGTGTTAGTTCTCTTCCTAACCTGCTGTGTTAGTTCTCCTAACCTGCTGTGTTAGTTCTCCTAACCTGCTGTGTTAGTTCTCCTAACCTGCTGTGTTAGTTCTCCTAACCTGCTGTGTTAGTTCTCCTAACCTGCTGTGTTAGTTCTCTTCCTAACCTGCTGTGTTAGTTCTCCTAACCTGCTATGTTAGTTCTCCTAACCTGCTGTGTTAGTTCTCTTAACCTGCTGTGTTAGTTCTCCTAACCTGCTGTGTTAGTTCTCCTCCCAACCTGCTGTGTTAGTTCCTCCTAACCTGCTGTGTTAGTTATCCTCCTAACCTGCTGTGTTAGTTCTCCTCCTAACCTGCTGTGTAGTTCTCTCCTAACCTGCTGTGTTAGTTCTCCTCAACCTGCTGTGTTAGTTCTCCTCAACCTGCTGTGTTAGTTCTCCTCTAACCTGCTGTGTTAGTTCTCCTCCTAACCTGCTGTGTTAGTTCTCCTAACCTGCTGTGTTAGTTATCCTCCTAACCTGCTGTGTTAGTTCTCCCTAACCTGCTGTGATAGTTCTCCTAACCTGCTGTGTTAGTTCTCCTCCTAACCTGCTGTGTTAGTTCTCCTAACCTGCTGTGTTAGTTCTCCTAACCTGCTGTGATAGTTCTCCTAACCTGCTGTGTTAGTTCTCTTCCTAACCTGCTGTGTTAGTTCTCCTAACCTGCTGTGTTAGTTCTCCTAACCTGCTGTGTTAGTTCTCCTAACCTGCTGTGTTAGTTCTCCTAACCTGATGTGTTAGTTCTCCTAACCTGCTGTGTTAGTTCTCCTAACCTTCTGTGTTAGTTC